>NC_057799.1:117310302-117359893 GCF_018294505.1 Triticum aestivum
TGCCCATACCCATGTGATTATATCTCCTTTGCTGAGGAAGAAGATGGTGGTGATGATGGATAGTCGCACATCGAGCGTAGCAGATCTTCCTGCTTATGGATAATGCCCTTGAGTGCGACGATATGCTCCTTCAACAAAACATTTTCACGTGTGAGATACTTGGTTTGTATATGAGCTAACTCAATCATCTTGAAAGCTTCAATCTCAGTTGAAGTAAAGAGAGGTCGAAGGATGTCTTCTTCTTCTTCTGCTGCCGGGGCCTGATCCGCCATGGCCTTCTTGATCCTATCATCCTTGTTAATCTCCCCAGGTTCTTCTCTCTTCAGCTCTATCTTCATTAGCCAAGCATCGTTGCCCTGATTGTTGTAGGAGGGGGACGACATGATGCCTGGCCTTCACGACTCTGACAGAAAACAGCTCGAAACAAAAACAGAGGATATTTGCGTGATACGGTGGTCAAAACCTTCGGGAGATTATATAATGATTTTTTACCGACCAAAAGAAGTACCGTGCAAGAAAACGGAGTCCGGAGGGCACACGAGGTGCCCACGAGGCAGGGGGTGCGCCCAGGGGGTAGGGCGCGCCTCCCACCCTCGTGGAAGCCTCGTGTCCTTCCAGGACTAGTTCTTATTTTCCTATTTTCTTAAATATTCCGAAAAGGAGAAAAACTGCCATTTGAACTGTTTTGGAGTCAGTTTACTTACCGTACCACGTACCTATTCCTTTTCGGAGTCTGAAACGTTCTGGAAAGTGTCTCTTATGTATTCCTCCGGGGTTACAGTTTCAATAACATTAGTTTCAACATTTATAGGATTACCTGAGATATAATGTTTGATGCTTTGACCGTTCACCGCCTTTGGGTTTGTGCCTTCGAAGTTGTTGATTTTTATGGCACCGGAACGATAGACCTCCTCGATAACATAAGGACCTTCCCATTTAGAGAGAAGTTTTCCTGCAAAAAATCTTAAACGAGAGTTGTATAGCAACACATAATCACCTACATTAAACTCACGCTTTTGTATCCTTTTGTCATGCCATCTTTTAACCTTTTCCTTGAACAGTTTGGCATTCTCATAGGCCTGGGTTCTCCATTCATCAAGTGAGCTAATGTCAAATAGCCTCTTTTCACCGGTAAGTTTGAAATCATAGTTGAGCTCTTTAATAGCCCAATATGCCTTATGTTCTAGTTCAAGAGGTAAGTGACATGCTTTTCCATAAACCATTTTATACGGAGACATACCCATAGGGTTTTTATATGCAGTTCTATAGGCCCATAGTGCATCATCAAGTTTCTTGGACCAATTCTTTCTAGATCTATTAACAGTCTTTTGCAAAATTAATTTGAGCTCTCTATTGCTCAATTCTACTTGACCACTAGACTGCGGGAGATATGGAGATGCAATTCTATGATTAACATCATATTTAGCAAGCATTTTATGAAAGGCACCATGAATAAAATGTGAACCACCATCAGTCATTAAATATCTAGGGACTCCAAACCTCGGAAAAATAACTTCTTTAAGCATCTTAATAGAGGTGTTATGATCAGCACTACTAGTTGGAATAGCCTCTACCCACTTAGTAACTTAATCAACAACAACTAAAATATGTGTATACCCATTAGAGGAAGGAAACGGTCCCATGTAATCAAAGCCCCAAACATCAAATGGTTCAATAACAAGTGAATAATTCATAGGCATTTCTTGACATCTACTAATATTACCAATTCTTTGACATCACAAGACAAGACAAACTTACGGGCATCCTTGAAGAGAGTAGGCCAATAAAAACCGGATTGCAATACCTTATGTGCAGTTCTATCTCCAGCGTGGTGCCCTCCATAAGCCTCGCAGTGACACTTGCGTAGGATCTGTTCCTGTTCATGCTCAGGTACACAACGTCTAATAACACCATCTACTCCTTCTTTATAAAGATGTGGGTCATCCCAAAAGTAATGTCTCAAATCATAGAAAAACTTTTTCTTTTGCTGGTATGTGAAATTAGGTGGTATAAATGTAGCAACAATGTAATTACCATATTCATCATACCATGGAGCAGTTCGAGAAGCATTTATGACAACCAATTGTTCATCAGGAAAGCTATCATCAATAGGTAGTGGGTCATCAAGAACATTCTCTAACCTAGACAAGTTGTCTGCAACGGGGTTCTCAGCTCCCTTTCTATCAATAATATGTAAATCAAATTCTTGTAGCAAGAGAACCCATCTAATAAGTCTAGGTTTAGCATCTTCCTTTTCCATAAGGTATTTCATAGCAGCATGATCAGTGTGAATAGTTACTTTAGAATCAAGAATATAAGGTCTGAACTTTTCACAAGCAAAAACAACTGCTAAAAATTATTTTTCAGTAGTAGCATAATTTCTCTGGGCATGGTCTAGAGTTTTACTATCATATTGAATAACATTTAATTTCTTATCAACTCTTTGCCCTAAAACAGCACCTACAGCATAATCACTACCATCACACATAATTTCAAAAGGTAAATTCCAATCAGGTGCCTGAACAATAGGTGCATAAATCAAAGCTTTCTTAAGTATTTCAAATGCTTCTACACAATCATCATCAAAGACAAAAGGTATATCATTTTGTAATAGATTAGTCAGAGGCCGAGTACTTTTTGAGAAGTCCTTAATGAACCTCCTATAAAAACCGGCATGACCAAGAAAACTTCTTATACCTTTGATGTCCTTAAGACACGGCATCTTTTCAATAGCATCAACTTTAGCTTTATCAACTTCAATACCTCTTTCAGAAATTTTATGTCCCAAGACAATGCCTTCATTAACCATAAAGTGGCATTTCTCCCAATTCAAGACAAGATTAGTTTCTTCACATCTCTGCAAAACTCGATCAAGATTGCTCAAGCAATCATCAAAAGAGGATCCATAAACAGAGAAATCATCCATGAAAACCTCACAAATCTTTTCATAAAAGTCAGATAATATATCCATCATGCATCTTTGAAAGGTAGCAGGTGCATTACATAAACCAAAAGGCATACGTCTATAAGCAAAAGTACCGAAAGGGCAAGTAAAAGTGGTCTTTTCTTGATCCTCAGCTGACACGGGTATTTGAGAGAAACCAGAGTAACCATCTAGAAAGCAAAAATGTGTATGTTTGGATAATATTTCTAGCATTTGATCAATAAAAGGCAAAGGGTAATGATCTTTTTAGTAGCTTTATTTAGTTTGCGGAAATCAATTACCATCCTATAACCTGTACTAATTCTTTGCGGGATCAATTCATCTTTATCATTAGGAACGACAGTAATACCTCCCTTCTTAGGGACACAATGGACAGGACTTACCCACTGACTATCAGCAACGGGATAAATTATACCTACCTCAAGGAGCTTTAATATTTCCTTTCTTACCACTTCTTTCATCTTAGGATTTAGCCATCGTTGGTGATCAATAACTGGTTTGGCGTCTTTCTCCAAATTTATTTTGTGTTGACATAGAGTGGGACTAATGCCCTTAAGATCATCAAGAGTATATCCAATAGCAGCACGGTGCTTCTTCAGAGTTTTCAATAATTTCTCTTCCTCCTTCTCTGAAAGGTTAGCACTAATAATAACAGGATATATCATCTTTTCATCAAGATAAGCATATTTAAGAGTATCAGCTAATGGTTTAAGCTCAAACACGGGATCACCCTTGGGTGGAGGAGGATCCCCTAGGATTTCAACAGGCAAGTTGTGTTTCAGAATAGGTCCCTGTTTAAATAATACTTCATCTATTGCCCTTCTTTCATTCATAAACATATCATTTTCATGGGCGAGCAAATATTGTTCTAAAGGATCATTAGGAGGCACGGCAATAGAAGCAAGACCAATAATTTCATCTTTACTAGGCAATTCCTCATCACGGTGTTGTCTACTAAATTTAGCAAAATTAAACTCATGAGACATATCAACCAAACGAATAGTAACAACATCCTTTTCGCAGTCTATCCTAGCATTAACAGTGTTCAAGAAGGGTCTACCAAATATGATGGGACAAAAGCTATCTTGTGGGGAACCAAGAACAAGAAAATCAGCAGGATATTTAACCTTCCCACACAAGACTTCAACATCTCTAACAATCCCAATCGGTGAAATAGTATCTCTATTGGCAAGCTTAATGGTAACATCGATATCTTCTATCTCAGCAGGTGAAATATCATGCATAATTTCTTTGTATAAAGAATGAGGTATTGCACTAGCACTAGCACCCATATCACACAAGCCATGATAAAAATGATCTCCTATTTTAACAGAAATAACAGGCATGCCTACAACAGGTCTATGTTTACCTTTAGCACCAGGTTTAGCAATTCTAGCAGTCTCATCACAGAAGTAAATAACATGCCCATCGATATTATCAGCCAATAGATCCTTAAACATAGCAATTTTAGGTTCAACTTTCACTTGCTCAGGGGGTTTGTGTGTCCTGATATTACTTTTGTTGACTACAGTTGAAGCTTTAGCATGATCCTTTATTCTAACAGGGAAAGGTGGTTTCTCAACATAAGCAGTAGGAACAATAGGATCATTATAAGTGATAGTCTTTTCTTCAACTTTAATAGGTGCAACTACTTTTACTTCAATGGGAGGATTATATTTAAACCACTTCTCCTTAGGGAGATCAACATGAGTAGAAAATGATTCACAAAAAGAAGCTAATATCTCAGAGTCAAGTCCATGTTTAGTGCTAAATTCATGGAAAGCATCGGTATCCATAAAAGATTTAACACAATCAAACTTAGGTGTTATACCTGACTCCTTACCTTCGTCGAGATCCCAATCTTCAGAGTTGCATTTAATTCTTTCCAATAAATCCCATTTGAATTCAATAGTCTTCATCATAAAAGAGACAGTACAAGAAGTATCGAGCATGGAGCGATTATTGAGAGAGAGCCGAGCATAAAAATTTTGAATAATAATTTCTCTTGAGAGCTCATGATTGGGGCATGAATATAACATTGACTTAAGCCTCCCCCAAGCTTGAGCGATGCTTTCTCCTTCGCGAGGCCAAAAATTATATATATAATTACGATCACGATGAACAAGATGCATAGGATAAAACTTCTGATGAAATTCCAATTTCAATCGTTTGTAGTTCCATGATCCCATATCATCACATAGCCTAAACCATGTCAATGCATCTCCCTTCAAAGATAAAGGGAAACCTTCTTCTTGATGACATCCTCGGGCATTCCTGCAAGCTTAAATAATCCACAAACTTCATCCACATAGATTAAGTGTAAATTGGGATGCAATGTCCCATCTCCTGCAAAAGGATTAGCTAGCAGTTTCTCTATCATACCCGAAGGAATTTCAAAGTAAACATTTTTAGTAGATTTAGTAGGTTGAGGGGTAGCTAATTGTGGTTCCAGACGGGGTGAAGATACCCCGAACAAACCCCTCAAAGGATTGTTTTCCATAGTAACAAGTGATAGTAAATTTCAGCACACTATATAAATTTTTCCTAACCAAATTCCACCTACCAAAGGCGCTTCACTCCCTGGCAACGGCGCCAGAAAGGAGTCTTGATGACCCACAAGTGTTGGGGATCTATCGTAGTCCTTTCGATAAGTAAGAGTGTCGAACCCAACGAGGAGCAGAAGGAAATGACAAGCGGTTTTCAGTAAGGTATTCTTTGCACGCACTGAAATTATCGGTAACAGATAGTTTTGAGATAAGGTAATTTGTAACGGGTAACAAGTAATGAAGTAAATAAACCGCCCTCGCATGGTGGAGGACCAAGTCCCAATCCGGAGCGCCTGTCTCACCTGTTAAACCAGCCTTGCCCAAAGCACGGGTCGCGAGATAAGCCGGGCACGCTCTTCTAGAAGGATTGTTATATTATGCGGGAGTTCAAAAATTCAGATTTTTTTCGGTATGATCATGGACCGGGCGGCGGTTCAGGCCCCGGATCTCATGGGTCGGGTTACGGTGGAGGCAGTTCCGGTTCAGGTTTTCACGGTAATCAGAGCGGACATGGCAATCAAGGCAATCAGGGTAACCAAGGTGGTTATAATCATCAGGGGAGTCAGCAGCAACAGCAGCAGTCGGGTTACCAGAGCAACCCGAAGCAGTTTAATAGTGGGCAGTACCATGTCTTCACCACAAGCCTGTGCAAGCGCGATCAGAAGCTTCATAAAAGGGCAGTGAACTCCGTTGAACCGGCGGTGCCCCGTTACTTGCGCTGGTCTGAACAGCCCATTGTGTCGAGTCGAGAGGATCATCCGCCTCAGGTTGATAATCCGGGTCATCTGGCATTGGTGGTGGCACCTCAGGTTGGAGGATATAAGTTCACCAAGGTACTCATGGATGGAGGGAGTAGTATCAATATCCTTTATTATGAAACCTTCCGTCGCATGGGGTTAACAGATAAAAATCTTAAACCATCAAACACTGTTTTTCATGGTGTGGTACATGGTAAATCGGCGTATCCAGTTGGTAAGATAGCTCTAGAGGTGGCTTTTGGAGATGAGCATGACTCGAGATCAGAAACATTGACTTTTGAAGTAGTAAAGATTAAGAGCCCATATCATGCCCTGTTTGGACGGCCGACTTATGCCAAGTTTATGGCAAGGCCCTGTTATGTTTATCTGCAGCTCAAGATGCCGGGCCATAAGGGAACCATCACGGTGCATGGGAGTCGCAAGATCGCTTTAGAATGTGAAGAAGGTGATGCGGCATATGCTGAGTCGGTTTGTGCGACAGAAGAGTTGAAGTTCTACAAGGACAATGTTGATCCGGCGGATATGACCTCTTTGAAGAAACCAACTACAGAGCATGATCCGGCCTTGAAGTTTAAATTGGCTAACGAGACTAAGCTGGTTGATTTTGTTCCTGGCGATTCATCCCAGCAGTTTAGCATCAGCGCTAACTTGGATCCGAAATAGGAAAGCGCGCTCATCGAGTTCATCCGTGAGAACCGGGACATCTTTGCATGGAAACCCTCTGACAGGCCAGGTGTACCGAGGGAACTCGCTGAGCACACTCTTAATGTTGATCCCAAGTTTAAACCGATCAAGTAGTTTCTCCGCCGCTTCAATGAAGAAAGGCGCAAGGCTATTGGTGAGGAAGTAGCCAGGCTCTTAGCGGCTGGGTTTATCGTCGAAGTATTTCATCCTGAGTGGTTGGCTAATCTGGTGCTGTTACTTAAGAAGAACGGCACTTGGCGTATGTGTGTGGATTATACAGATTTGAACAAGGCTTGTCCAGCAGATCCTTTTGCTCTCCATCATATTGATCAGATCATTGATGCTATGGCGGGTTGTGAGTGTTTGAGCTTTCTGGATGCATACTCTGGTTACCATCAGATCAAATGGCAGTTAAGGACCAGCGGAAGACAACTTTTATAACTCCCTTTGGAGCCTTCTATTATGTGTCTATGCCTTTTGGGCTCAAGAGTGCCTAGGCGACTTATCAGCGCTGTGTGCAGAATTGTCTTCATAATCAGATCGGCCGCAATGTTCATGCTTATGTGGACGATATTGTGGTGAAATCCAGGAAGGAGGAGACATTGATAGATGACTTGAAGGAGACCTTCGATAACCTCCGGGTTTATAAAATGATGCTTAATCCGGCCAAGTGTGTTTTTTGTGTACCAGCAGGCAAACTCTTGGGCTTTATGGTGTCTAACAGGGGCATTGAAGCTAATCCAGAGAAAATCAAGGCTATAACTTCTTTGGCTAAACTGAAGTGTATCAATGATGTTCAACGCCTGGCAGGCCGGATTGCAGCCTTGAGCCGGTTTATCAGTCGCCTTGGGGAGAAGGCAATCCCTTTATATCAGATGCTGAAGAAGACGGATGACTTCGTCTGGAGTGACGCTGCCAATGAAGCGTTTGAGGACTTAAAGCGGCAGCTGGCCGAGCCGCCGGTTCTTGCTGCTCCTGTTGATAAAGAGCCCTTGTTGTTATATGTGGCTGCTAATGCCCGGGCCGTTAGCGTGGCTATTGTGGTGGAGTGCAAGGAGGCCAGAAAGGAGTATCCGATTCAACGGCCGGTTTATTATATCAGTGAAGTACTTATTGAGTCCAAGCAGAGGTACCCACGTTGGCAGAAGCTGGTGTACGGAGTTTTCATGGCGAGCCGAAAGCTTAAGCAATATTTCCAGGGCCATCCCATTAACGTGGTCAGTTCTGCTCCTTTGGGGGATATAATCCAGAACACGGAAGCAACTGGCCGGGTTGCCAAGTGGGCTATTGAGCTTGGGCCTCACGGGTTAAAATATATGCCCCGGACGGCGATCAAATCTCAGGCACTTGTGGATTTCATCAATGACTGGACAGAATTGCAGGCACCAGAAGAGAAGCCGGATCATACTTATTGGACTATTCATTTCGATGGGTCCAGGCAATTGGAGGGCTCGGGGGCTGGAGTCGTGCTAACTTCCCCACGAGGTGATAAGTTTTGTTATGTTCTCTGTTTAATGTTCCCTTGCACTAACAATGCAGCTGAATATGAGGCTTTACCCCACGGTATTCCGATGGCTAAGGAAATGAATTTGAGCCATGTTAAGTGCTTCGGTGACTCAGACCTAGTGGCTCAACAAGTGTCTGGTACTTGGGATTCCAAGGATCCGCTCATGGCAGCATATCGTCGAGAGCTGGATATTGTTGCAGGTCACTTCAAAGGCTATCAGGTTGATCATGTGGACCGGCAGAAGAATGAAGCGGCAGACGCTTTAAGCCATTTGGGTTCCCAGTGTAAACCGGTTCCACCCAACGTCTTCCTAGATGTGCTACATAATCCGTAGATTAAACTTCCCACAGAGGAGGATCTGGCTGTTCCTGATCCGTAGGCTCAATTGGTGGCAGCGCTTCATATCATCCCAGATTGGACGGTCCCATATTTGGCGTATATAAACCGGGGCGAGTTACCAGAGGATGAAACCTTGGCCAGGCAGATAATCCGGCGGTCCAAGTCCATGACTATTATCAATGGAGAATTACATCATTACAGTGTGACAGGGGCGTTTCAGCGTTGCGTGTCTCCTGAAGAAGGCCGCGAGATTCTGCGTGAGATCCACGAAGGGGATTGTGGTCATCACGCCGGTTCAAAGTCCCTGGTGGCTAAAGCCTTTCGTCATGGCTTCTATTGGCTGACGGCTCATGCTGATGCGGAGGACTTGGTGAAAAAGTGCGACGGTTGTCAGAAATTTTCACGCCGAGCTCATGTTCCGGCCCAAGAATTGAGTATGATTCCAATCACTTGGACGTTTGCAACTTGGGGGATGGATATGGTTGGGTCCTTTAAGAGATCCAAGGACAAGAAGACCCACCTTTTGGTGGCGGTTGATAAGTTCACTAAGTGGGTGGAGGCAGAGCCAGTCAGTAAGTGTGATGCAGCTACGGCGGTTCAATTCGTCAAGAAGGTGATTTTCCGGTTTGGCTTTCCACACAGCATTATAGCTAATAATGGTACCAATCTGTCCAAAGGTGCTATGAAAGAGTTCTGTCAACGTGAGCATATCCGGCTTGACGTATCATCAGTGGCTCACCCCAATCTAATGGTCAAGCGGAGAGAGCCAATCAAGAGATCTTGAGAGGTATCAAGCCCCGGCTTATGGTTCCTTTTCAACGGACACCAGTTTGTTGGGTGGAGGAGTTACCTTCTCTGTTATGGAGCATCAATACCACACTCAACAGATCTACGGGTTACACGCCTTTTTTCATGGTTTATGGAGCAGAGGCAGTTCTCCCTAGTGACATCCATCATGACTCGCCTCGTGTGGCGGCTTATGTCGAAGCTGATAATGAGAAGGCGCGGTAGGAAGCACTTGCCCTGTTAGATGAGGAGCGTGACATTGCAGCAGCCCGTTCGGCAATTTATCAGCAAGATCTGCGTCATTATCACAGCCGCCGGGTTAGAACCAGAACTTTTCAAGAAGGCGATCTGGTGCTCCGACTCATCCAGGATCAGACTGATATGCACAAGTTATCCCCGCCTTGGGAAGGGCCCTTTGTGGTCAGCAAGAATCTGCATAACGGGTCATACTACCTTATAGATGTTCGAGAGCACATAGACTCACATAAATCGGAGGAGGAGACCCACCGGCCGTGGAATATCGCTCATCTTCGGCCTTATTATACTGGAGCCACAGGCTCTGCTTATGTGCATAGTTATGACAATGTATATATTATGATCAATATAATAAACCGGAGCCTCAGCTAAAGCGGGGTATCTGTTGTTTTTCTTACATCATGTGTGGTTATATGGGGGCTTCTGTTCATAAAGCGGAGTCCGATTTACCCCTTGATTCAGCTTATAAAGCTTTATATAAAAATCACTTGGGGGCTTGGTCGCATTCGAACCATAGCTACACCTCCTTATCGGCGCAAGGCCACCAGGAAAATCACTTGGGGGCTTGGTCGTATTCGAACCATAGCTACACCTCTTGATCGGCTCAAGGCCAAAAGAAAATTACTTAGGGGCCAAAGAGAGTGTTGCAAAAGCACAACTCAAACATAGGCACCCACTGAGCACAGCTCAAAATATTGCTTGGGGATTCTTTGCTTCGCAATGAACAAAGAATCTACACTTGTAATAGGCTATCAAGCCATGGCTTGGAAGCCTGGTGTATTCACCTAAAACCCCGGGTTATCCTGCCTTTTAAGTAAGCCACTCCGTCCAGGTAAACCTGGTATGACACGCCGAACTTTTGACAAGTCAATCTCATAGACCCTGAACTTGTCAAAGTTAAAACGACGATTGTTTAAAGATTGAGGTCCATCTTAAAAGGCTTTGTAAAATGGTTTAACTCAGCGGCGTGGCAGCCCATGAAAAGCCTCGATTTGGGGCCTGGCAGCCCGTGAAAAGCCTCGACTACAAGTTTTTATATGCTTTTATTTGCCAAGTTTTTTCTCTTTTGATGGGATTTATAATATTTTTTCATAGACCGGCGTTTATTGACTCGGCTTGACTTTCACCTACAAAAGTTGTCAGTATATAATCAATTATAATCCGGAAGTTTATTAACCCGGCCTGGTTTCGACTATAAGTCGCCAGTATTATATATGGTTAATCCGGTATTTATGACAACCTAGTACGGTTTTATCATAAACCGGCACAATATGGAAGGAGTTATCAGTACTCATGATTGGGGTTATCGCCCTTACTGCAAAAACTCGGTAAACCAACAAGGTGATTCAGTATCACAAGTATCATTTATTTTCATATTTGATTATCTTCTTACAGCCTTGGTTATAAACCCTGGCTATATATCTGGGCATCATGACCCGTCCGGCGGTAAACCGCCAGGACACTTTCAAACTTCATGTACATAGGAAAAGCTGGGATAAATTGCTATGGATTGTGAACATAATATATCTTCAGCATGGCGGATTAATAGTGCCAGGCAACATAAAGCGATGGCATAGCAAACCAAAAGTTTGAACTAGCCTATTACAAGGTGCTTTTAATGCCCAAAAGAATAATTGTTTTCAGCAAGCGTAGCAGAATGCAGATGGTTAAACCGGCCTCCGGATCATGACTCGTCACCAGGCTGACCTGACGGTTGTGGATCGTCTTGCACCGATTCATCCTTCTCCTCTCTACCCAGAGGCTGGAAGTCAACGGTTGCCCAATCGCTTATCAGTGTGGACGGTTCAACGTCAGGGGCATAGGTGTGCTTACGGATTGGTGGGATGAGATTCTAATCCTTAGGAGTTGGTGCAGCAATATGTTTGTTGTTGACGTCATAACTCGCCTGATAGTATGAAAGGTCAGCTTCTTCAGCCAATTGGCAGGCCAGTGGACGCATCTCCCTGGTTATGACTCGGAGAGCATCATTGTCAAACTCTGATCCATCCTCCCTTAAGCTCGAAAAGCCCTTACCCACATCCACCGGATCAAGATCAGGCACCCAGGCTTTCGCCCGGGTTAGTGCAGTCAGAGCACCTGCCCTTGCAGCCGATCTTTTCGGTTCTTCAACCCGGGCAGGCAGCATTGAGAACCTTTCTAAAAGTTTCTTTGATCAAGGTTGGGGCGGCTTGTTATGTGCATATGACCCGTTGCGCACCGGTATATAACTGCTCTATAAGAGTATATGCAGCCTTCAGCTTCTTCTGTATGTCAGAGCCCAGATGACTAATGCAAGTTCCTGCATCATTGTGCACATCAGTAAACCCGCACTGTATGGGATGATATGTTGAAAAAATTAAAACAAGGATATTTACCAAACACAGCAGCAGTCATGGCATGTATTTGCCGCCTTACACCAGTCAGCTCGTCTACCACCGGTTTAAGAGCTGCTTCTGCGTCCTCGGCTCTTTTTTGCAATGCGGATTTTTCTATGCCCCAATCCGCCCGCTCCTTGTTGAAACCCTCCTTCAGCTTTTCCATGGCGGCTAAGGCACTGATCAGTTCATCTTTGGCTTTGGAGGTTTCTGCTTGCTGGGACTTGATGTTTTCTTGCAGATCAGCGGCTTGAGTCTCCTTTTTGCTCAGCTCAGCCTATAAGAGACAGACATATCATGAGTTGACAGTACATATTTGAAGTACCAAGCACATAACAAGTTATGCACATGATATTTGGGGGCTAATGCCTATTTGCTCGTTATCAGAAGTTTCTACAAGTCCCAAGCGCAATACAAATATTACTCTTGGCACTTGGGGGCTAATGTGTGTTTGCTCAAAGTAAAATTATGGGTATTCTTCTAAAAGTCCCGGTTCATCTTCATAAGTTAAACCGGCCCTTGGGGACTACACCAGCAAAAGTTACAATATTGCAATTCTAAAGTACCGGTTCATCTTAAAAAGATAACCCGACCCTTGAAGGCTAAGCATGCAAAGTTGAGATATTACAAAGTCCCGGTTCAGATTGATATCATAAACCGGCCCTTGGGGGCTACTCGAGTTGATATTTTGATAGAAGAGAAACAGTTATGCAGAGTTAAGCAGTACTTACCTCATATCGTTCCTTCATCAAGTTCACTAAACCGGCTTCATAGTCGCGGCTTGTATACAGACGGTTAAGAAGCCAGAATGAATGTCTTGAGCGCCGAGGTGGGCATAGCTTGACAGATCGGCATTCCACTTGCCTTTGCTCATAGCAGAAAGCTCGTCCTTGGCAGTATGCTTTGATAAAGCAACAGGATTACCAGGAGCGGTGTGGCCAAAGCCAGTAATCATAACATCATCTGCTTTGTCATCCGCAGCCTTGACTGGGCTTGACGGTTTATCCGCGGTGCGGACCGGGCTTGACGGTTTATTAGTGGCTCGGAGCGGGCTTGTCGCTTTATCAACATGGCCTGTTGGGTCAACCTCCACTTGTTCAACAACAAGGTCATAATCTTGTGGTGGCGGATCATCAAGCATGATGTCAGCATTGGCTTCTTCCGGCTCTGGAATTTTTTCCGGTTCAATAACTACATTTTCGTCAGCCGGTTTATTTAACCGGGCCTTCTGGCTGGGTCTGGGCTTAGCACTGGCAAAGAACAAACATAAAGATCAGTACAGCATGCAAATGTAGCACATCAAGGATAAAATCAAAACACAACTCACCCAGGAACTGTCTTGAGGGGTGGAAGTTGTGTGGCCGTTGACTCGCCAAAGGATGAGTGAGGTGTGCCCTGATAATTTGAATCAGACGGATTAAGAGGTTGTCGGAAACAACCCGCCTTGGGGCAAGAAGTATCAGGAATGTAAGAGACCTCTGACCGGCGTTTCCGGACTGGAGTGTTCGGTAAACCGGCGGAGGTAACTACCTGGCCGCTGTGTCGGGTTGCGCGCCGAGCTTCGTGTTACTGCGTCTTCAAAAGAAAGTTTGGGTCCAAGTGAGCAAGGGGGTGAGAAAATTTTACTTTCCGGTTTGCTCGACGGATTTTCGGTGTTGGCAGAGGATCTGAACCGGAGGAAAGAATAATTACCTCTTCATCATCAGCTTGGCTGCCTTCAGCGTCATCCTGATAATAGTCATTGTCAATGAGGTGTATGAAAAATGAACCAAGAGAGTCAAGTTCTACCTCAGAGTCCGGATTAGCCAAGTCAGTATCAGCATTTGGTTTGGAAGACTCATTGGTCCTCTTTTTGGCAGGTTTTTTAATAACCTTGGTCTTGGGGCGAGGTGTCTTGGCCGGTTTATCCTGTGGTTTCTTCTTCCAGAACGGATCATCGCCCTATCAAAGATGTACAAAATTTTGAGAGAGTATTTAAAAAGGGGCAAGCTAAAACAAAAAAGTTGTGATTCTTACAGTTGGCGGTTTATTGGAAACGCAGAAAGGACTTAACCCGGTCTGGCTACAGACAGCTTCCGGTTCATTCAATATTTTCTTGACAGCCTCAGTAACTTCAGCTTCTGTTAGCTGAATGTATATATGTCATTGAGGGTCTTTTAAATCCCCTGTGTACTCACACATTAAACCGGGGCGCCGGCTTAAAGGCAGAACGCTCCAAGATATCCAGCAGTGAACAAAGTCAACACGTGTTAAACCGTTTGCCATAAAGGCTCTGAGCTTTGACCGTTGTGGTGCATAGTTGGACCGTTCCTTGGCAGTCAGCCTCTAAGGAAATGGATGAGTGTTGCTAAGCCGGTGAGGACGGTAACCCGGCAGAGGATTCTCATCAGTTGGAGATGTGTCCCTGCAATAAAACCAAGTTTGATTCCAGTCCTTGGGGTGACTATTAAGCTTGGCATGAGGGAAGCTGACATCTTTCCTCTTCTGAATTGCCATTCCACCAAGTTCAGTATTGGGCCCATCTATAAACTCAGTACGGCGGTTCAAGTAGAAAAAGTCTCTAAACAGCTCAACTGTGGGCTCTTCTTGAAGATAGACCTCACAAAATACTTGGAAATTGCAAATATTGGACACAGAGTTTGGTCCAATATCTTGAGGGTGGAGTTGGAAGCTGGCAAGCACATCTCGGAAAAAATTTGAACCGGGAGGGCTAAAGCCTCGACCCAGATGGTCAGCGAACACGACTACTTCTCCGGCCTTGGGTTCAGGAGGATTTTCCGGACCAGAGGCCCTCCAGTGGATGACTTCTTTCTTTGCTAAAGTGCTGGTTGCGACACATCTGTCTAGTTGTTCTTCAGTAACCCGGGAAGGTACCCAGTTGCACTCGTAAACTTGTTTGGCCATTTCAATGGAAAGTTGAAACATGGTTATTGCCGGTTTAAGATTTATAATGGACAAGTATAAAGCGACGCAAGATCAGAAGAAGACAGAGGTATATACACATTGTTGAACCGGAGTCACACATGGAGAAGGTACAAAGATAAAATAGCTTGGCGGTTTAATAGGGGACTAATGGTACCTACCGGATCATCATTTTTCTAAAAAATTAAACCGCCTGCTTTGGTATAGAAGGTACAGGTCTAAGATGCCTAAGTGAGGGAAAAACAAGGTTCACAGATTGACATGGTAATTTCATATCTGCAACGTGTTGGTAAATCAAAATATATTCCGACCTAAAGCGCAGGTGCTTAAGCAGTTTAGCAGATCCAGATGAGTTTTTCTACACAAAGCAGATGATCTAAGGATGAAAAAATGGATTATAACTACAACTGTGTAAGAAAGTGGCAGATCTGAGGTCATCATTTTCTCTATGAAGAAGAACAGGGAAGAACAGTTTCAAGCCTCGGGGAACACCGAAACCCTAATGATAGATATAGAGGAAGGGAAAGGAAAACTTACTGATGTTGACAGAGCAGCGGAGGAGCACCGCGTTTCTCTGGTGCGTTCAGGTTGATGCAGCGGCCGGAGTTGAGGTCGAGGGTGGAGCTTGACAACGGCGGCCGCGCGTGAGGGTTAGGTCAGCTCGAGGAGGAAGAAGAAGCAAAGAGGCACGGGGGAAAAATGGAAAGGACCCCCTGGTCCTAGTTATAAAGGCAAAGGGATAAGTGATAGGCACGAAAATCGAGGAGCCCAAAGGTTGGATATGTGACAGAGTTGTCGCCTCGGTTATCGGAGCTCATTAATGAAGGTGAGCTATATGCAATCTTTAATAACAGGTGACGTCATGGCGATTTATCATGAACCTGGAAGATGACGTCATGGCGGTTTACAAGATTTATGTGAAGGTGCTGAAGGAAGAATTTTTCTCAAGTGTTGAAGATTGACATGAACCAGTTCAAATCAATCTGGGGCCTAACGTTGGGGATATTACTACTGCGTATAAACTGGCCAGGAGAGGCCGGGTTACCCCCAAAATGAGTTATTTATATTTGAAGCCCAGGAAGACAAGGAGTATGGCGCTTTACGAAGGCCCAGGGCCCAGAGGAGGGTTATGGCCTGTAGACATAAACCGCCATATCATATGTAACTTGTGTTGTAAGATAAGAAAGGTAGAAACCGAGCCGGACATGTTTATGAGTTGGCCTCGGGATTCTGTAAACCGCCGGGCGTCAACCTGTGTATATAAAGGGACGACTTGGCGGCGGATTAGGGACAACAAACAACAACTCGAGAGCCAGGCATAGCGGATTCGCTCCCTGGTCATCGAAACCCTAGCAATTCCACAACAACTGGATTAGGCCTTTACCTTCACCGCAAGGGGCCGAACCAGTATAAAACTCTCTGCGTCCTTTGTCCGCTTTAACCCCTTTATGCTAACCCATCGCGATGGCTCCACGACTAAGTACTTTCACTAGGACATCTGTTGTGACAAAACCACGACACTTGATATCTTTTATAATGGACTAACCGATGCTTCCAGAGACCACCTGGATAGTTGTGCTGGTTGTGTTTTCAGGGAAAGAACTGTTGATCAAGCTGAATTGCTATTGAATAATATGTTGAGTAATGAAAATAATTGGACACTTCCTGAACCAACTCCTAAACCAACTCCGAAGAAAAGGGGTATTCTATTTCTCAGTCCTGAAGATATGCAAGAGCCAAAGAAATCTATGAAAGAAAAGGGTATTAAAGCTTAAGATGTTAAGAATTTACCACCTATTGAAGAGATACATGGTCTTGATAACCCGACACAGGTAGTAAAGGTAAATTCTCTCTATAGATTTGATGAAGGTGATATCCCTCGTTATAAGTCTGCTAGCCAATACTTAGATGAGTTTGATAATTTTATTGTTAAACAAGAAAACTTCAATGCTTATGTTGGTAGACAATTGAAACGTAATGCTTATATGATTGAACACTTGAGTGATTATATGCCTAGAGTTAAAGTTGAACTTAAACTTATTAGTAAACATGCTTCTATGGTTACCACTCAAGTAGAACAAGTGCTTAAAGCTCAGAATGATTTGCTCAATGAATTGAATAATAAGAAAAATGATAATGTTGTTAGAGTTATGACTAGAGGGGGTAAAATGACTCAGGAACCTTTGTATCCTGAGGGCCACCCTAAGAGAAATGAGCAAGATTCTCAGAGAACTAATGTTGATGCACCTAGTTCTTCTAAGAAGAAGAAGAAAAATAAAAATGATAGGATGTTGCATGTTTCTAGTGAACCTGTTGGTGACACACCTGAGAATCCCAATGATATTTCTATTTCTGATGCTGAAACACAATCTGGTGATGAACATGAACCTAGTGATAATATTAATGACGATGTTCATGTTGATGCTCAACCTAGCAATAACAATGATGTAGAGATTGAACATGCTGTTGATCTTGATAACCCACAATCAAAGAATCAACGTTATGATAAGAGATACTTTGTTACTAGGAAGCACGGTAAAGAAAGAGAACCATGGGTTCAGAAACCCATGCCTTTTCCTCCTAACTCATCCAAGAAAAACGATGATGAGGATTTTGAGTGCTTTGCTGAAATGATTAGACCTATCTTTTTCCGTATGCGTTTGACTGATATGCTTCAAATGAATCCTTATGCTAAGTACATGAAAGATATTGTTACAAATAAGAGAAATATACCGGAAGCTGAAATTTCCACCATGCTTGCTAACTATACTTTTAAGGGTGGAATACCAAAGAAACTTAGAGATCCAGGAGTACCAACTATACCATGCTCCATTAAAATAAACTATGTTAAAACTGCTTTATGTGATCTTGGAGTCGGTGTTAGTGTTATGCCTCTCTCTTTATATCGTAGACTTGATTTGAATAAGTTGACACCTACTGAAATATCTTTGCAAATGGCCGATAAATCAACTGCTATACCTGTCGGTATTTGTGAGGATGTGCCTGTTGTGGTTGCAAATGTTACTATCTTAACGGACTTTGTTATTCTTGATATTCCCGAGGACGATAGTATGTCGATTATCCTTGGTAGACCCTTTTTGAATACTGCAGGGGCTGTTATTGATTGCAACAAAGGCAATGTCACTTTTCATGTTAATGGTAATGAGCATACGGTACACTTCCCGAGGAAACAACCTCAAGTCCACAGTATAAATTCTATTGGAAAAATTTCAACAATTACTATTGGAGGTTTTGAATTTCCTATTCCTACTGTCAAGAAGAAATATGATATTCTTATTGTTGGGGATGTGCATATCCCCGTTGAGGTAACTTAGTGTTCTTCAAAAATTCTCCGGTTTCATGTGATTCGGAAAGAGTTTGTTAACAAGACTTGATCAACCTTGTTAGGGGATTGCTTTTGATGAGCATGAGGTGGATGAAGTAAGAAAGCACAACTCTATGTACCCTCCTTTTACTTTCCGTCGTTTAGATTAAATAAAGCAAAAATAGTATTTTCTGTCTGTTTTCTGAATTATCCGTGCAATAAAAAAATAGCCCGAAAATAAAAGTTCTCCAAATGCCCTAAAATTGAAATATGATTTTTTTTCTAGAATATTTAAGAATATTTGGCACTGAGTGTTGGGGAACGTAGTAATTTCAAAAAAATTCCTACGCACACGCAAGATCATGGTGATGCATAGCAACGAGAGGGGAGAGTGTTGTCTACGTACCCTCGTAGACCGAAAGCGGAAGCGTTATGACAACACGGTTGACGTAGTCGTACGTCTTCACGATCTACCGATCCTAGTACCGAAAGTACGGCACCTTCGTGATCTGCACACGTTTGGCTCGGTGACGTCCCACGAACTCACAATCCAGTAGAGTGTTGATACGTCTCCAACGTATCTATAATTTTTGATTGTTCCATGCTATTATATTATCCATCTAGGATGTTTTATATGCATTTATATGCTATTTTATATGATTTTTGGGACTAATCTATTAACCTAGAGCCCAGTGTCAGTTTCTGTTTTTTCCTTGTTTTTGAGTTTTACACAAAAGGAATACCAAACGGAGTCCAATTGACGTGCCAATTTTTGATGATTTTTTATGGACCAAAAGAAGCCCCCGGAGTAAAAGAGTTGGGCCAGAACAGCCCCGGGCTGCCCCCGAGGGTGGGGGCGTGCCCCCTATCTCATGGATGCCTCGGAGACCCCCCTCACATGAGACCTACGCCAAAAATTCCTAAATATACAAAAACCTCCAGAAACAAACCTAGATCGGGAGTTCCGCTGCTGCAAGCCTCTGTAGCCACCAAAAACCAATCGGGACCATGTTCCGGCACCCTGCCAGAGGTGGGATCCCTCATCGGTGGCCATCTTCATCATCCCGGCTCTCTCCATGACGAGGAGGGAGTAGTCCACCCTCGGGGCTGAGGGTCTGTACCAGTAGCTATGTGTTTGATCTCTCTCTCGCGCGTTCTTGATTCGGCACGATCTTGATGTATCGCGAGCTTTGCTATTATAGTTGGATCTTATGATGTTTATCCCCCTCTACTCTCTTGTAATGGATTCAGTTTTCCCTTTGAATTTATCTTATCTGATTGAGTCTTTAAGGATTTGAGAACACCTGATGTATGTCTTGCATGTGCTTATCTGTGGTGACAATGGGATATTCACGTGATCTACTTGATGTATGTTTTGGTGATCAACTTGCGGGTTCAGTGACCTTGTGAACTTATGCATAGGGGTTGGCACACGTTTTCGTCTTTACTCTCCGGTAGAAACTTTGGGCCACTCTTTGAAGTTCTTTGTGATGGTTGAATAGATGAATCTGAGATTGTGTGATGCATATCGTATAATCATACCCATGGATACTTGAGGTGACATTGGAGTATCTAGGTGACATTAGGGTTTTGCTTGATTTGTGTCTTAAGGTGTTATTCTAGTACGAACTCTATGATAGATCGAATGGAAAGAATAGCTTCGTGTTATTTTTCTACGGACTCTTGATAGATCGATCAGAAAGGATAACTTTGAGGTGGTTTCATACCCTATCATAATCTCTTCGTTTGTTCTCCGCTATTAGTAACTTTGGAGTGACTCTTTGTTGCATGTTGAGGGATAGTTATATGATCCAATTATGTTATTATTGTTGAGAGAACTTGCACTAGTGAAAGTATGAACCCTAGGCCTTGTTTCAAAGCATTGCAATACCGTTTTCGCTCACTTTTATTATTAGTTACCTTGCTGTTTTTATATTTTTATATTACAAAAACCTACATCTCCAACGTATCTATAATTTTTGATTGTTCCATGCTATTATATTATCTGTTTTGGATGTTTAATGGGCTTTATTATGCACTTTTATATTATTTTTGGGACTAACCTACTAACCGGAGACCCAGTGCAAATTGCTGTTTTTTTGCCTATTTCAGCGTTTCGCAGAAGAGTATCAAACGGAATCCAAACGGAATGAAACCTTCGGGAGAGTTATTTTTGGAACAAACGTGATCCAGGAGACTTGGAGTGGACGTCAAGGAAGCAACGAGGTGCGCCCAAGGGGGGTAGGCGCGCCCCCCACCCTCGTGGCCCCCTCGTAGCTCCACCGACCTACTTCCTTCGCCTATATATACTCATATACCTCGAAAACATCCGAGAGCACCACGAAACCCTATTTCCACTGCCGCAACCTTTTGTACCCATGAGATCCCATCTTGGGGCCTTTTCCGGCGCTCCACCGGAGGGGGAATCGATCATAGAGGACTTCTACATCAACACCATAGCCTCTCCGATGATGTGTGAGTAGTTTACCACGGACCTTCGGGTCCATAGTTATTAGCTAGATGGCTTATTCTCTCTCTTTGGATCTCAATACAAAGTTCTCCTCGATTCTCTTGGAGATCTATTCGAGGTAATTCTTTTTGCGGTGTGTTTGTCGAGATCCGATGAATTGTGGGTTTATGATCAAGATTATCTATGAACAATATTTGGTTCTTCTCTGAATTCTTATATGTATGATTTAATATCTTTGCAAGTCTCTTTGAATTATCAGTTTGGTCTGGCCTACTAGATTGATCTTTCTTGCAATGGGAGAAGTGCTCAGCTTTGGGTTCAATCTTGCGGTGTCCTTTCCCAGTGACAGCAGGGGCAGCAAGGCACGTATTGTATTGTTGCCATCGAGGATAAAAAGATGGGGTTTATATCATATTGCCTGAGTTTATCCCTCTACATCATGTCATCTTGCCTAGTGCATTACTCCGTTCTTACGAACTTGATACTCTAGAGCATGCTGGATAGCGGTCCATGTGTGGAGTAATAGTAGTAGATGCAGAATCGTTTCGGTCTACTTGTCACGGACGTGATGCCTATATACATGATCATGCCTAGATATTCTCATAACTATGCGCTTTTCTATCAATTGCTCGACAGTAATTTGTTCACCCACCGTAGATTATGCTATCTTGAGAGAAGCCACTAGTGAAACCTATGGCCCCCGGGTCTATTTTCCATCATATAAGTTTCCGGTCTATTTTATTTTGCAATCTTTACTTTCCAATCTATATCATAAAAATACCAAAAATATTTATCTTATTATCACTATCAGATCTCACTTTTGCAAGTGGCCGTGAAGGGATTGACAACCCCTTTATCGTGTTGGTTGGATGGTTCTTATTTGTTTGTGCAGGTACAAGGCGACTTGCGTGTAACCTCCTACTGGATTGATACCTTGGTTCTCAAAAACTGAGGGAAATACTTACGCTACTTTGCTGCATCACCCTTTCCTCTTCAAGGGAAAACCAACGCATGCTCAAGAGGTAGCAAGAAGGATTTCTGGCGCCGTTGCCGGGGAGGCTTATGCCAAGTCAAGTCAAGATTTGATCTCCCAACAACTAGCCATTTCTGGCGCCGTTGCCGGGGAGATCTACGCACAAGTCAAGACATACCAAGTACCCATCACAAACTCTTATCCCTCGCATTACATTATTTGCCATTTGCCTCTCGTTTTCCTCTCCCCCACTTCACCTTTGCCATTTTATTCGCCTTCTTTTTCGTTTGCCTTTTTCTCACCAGATCTATTGTTTGCTTGTGTTGCCATGTGCCTTCTATTTGCTTGCATCTTTGCTTGCTAAAAATCTATTGATATGGATCCACTTAAAGTGTTCTACTTGGATCATCTTCGATCCTTGTGCGCTCGTGCTGAAACCCCAACTAGTTTAGTTGAGGGAAAATCTTTACATGAGCATGGTCATTTTGTGTGTCGGGTGGTAGGTGCGACATATGCCAACGGATGGCTTATCATAGTGGGTGCCAGTAAGACGTCGCCGGTGCCTGGAAACGGGATGAGGCGAAGACATGCACGCCGGCGAATCTTACCCAGGTTCGGGGCTCTCCGAGGAGATAACACCCCTAGTCCTGCTCTGCGGGGTCTCCGCATGATCACTAGATCAGAAAGAGTAGCTACAAAGGCTCCTAGAGCTGCTCGGTTCAAGGGAGAAGAAGAGCAAGGCTAGCTCTTGCTTCCCTCTCTCTATGGTGTGTGTGTAATGCTAAGAACCCAACCCTTTGCATGGGTGCCCCGGGGGGTTTATATAGGCCTACCCCCCGGGGGTACAATTGTAATCCGACTGGGCGCTGGTCCCAGTCGTCAGTGTCTGCGCTCGCCGGCTTCTCCGCCGGCCGCTGGGGCCCGCCGACTGGTGGGTCCCGCTGGCTGCCGGCCTCTTGGTCGAGAGGCCGGCCCCACTGCCTAGGGTCTTGTCGGCGGCTGCTTACTGTAGCCTCGTCCCTG
The DNA here is from genome assembly GCF_018294505.1 of Triticum aestivum. Classification (NCBI taxonomy): domain Eukaryota; kingdom Viridiplantae; phylum Streptophyta; class Magnoliopsida; order Poales; family Poaceae; genus Triticum; species Triticum aestivum. The sequence continues at coordinate 117,333,210 of NC_057799.1, forward strand.
ATGACGAGGGCTTCGTCGAGGTAAGCGTGGCTATAGTGTGCCGCCTCGAGGGCTCTCACTGTAGCCTCACCTCGTCTTGTCTCCTTAATGTGGCACATGCTTCGAGGAAGGGGGTAGCCAGCTTCTGGGGGCCGGCTACGCCCTCGGCCGACTGGGGGAGGCCGGGCCGCCTTCGCGCCTCTCTCTGGCTAAAAGGGGTCCGCCACCCGTGGGCCGTAGTGGCGTCTGTCGTGGGTGACGTTGGGGCCAGCATGGCTACAGTGCCGAGCCGGACGGGAGACGGCCGTCCCGTACGGCGTCCTGTGGCCATGCCTGCCTTGGGCTATGGGGGTAGTGGGCCGCACTGTGGCCACACCCCGTCTTGTCACCGTTACGTGGGTGTAGTTTTGGTGGGTGCGGTCTTGGCCGGCTTCTTGGGGTCGGCGCTCTTCGTGGCCGACTCTGGGGAATCGGCGTTCTTCATGGCCGGCTCTGGGGAATCGGCCATCCCGTGGTTATCTTGGGGGGAGGTTGCTGAGGCTGGGTCGCCTTCTGAGAGTCGGCTTCAGAAGTAGCCGGCCCGAGAAGGCGGCCCAATGCTTGAAATGCTTGAAGGCCCAAAGGCCTGATAATTTTTTGGAAGAGCCAGGGGCAGTCGGTTAGGCTACCCGTGGCCATTTACTCCGACAGTAGTCCCCGAAGCTGATTGGGCTTCGAGGTTGGGTAGGAGTTGAGAAGCTCGATCAGTTTCCTAGCTTGACAAGCCGGCAGCTAGGAGCCGGCTTTGGTTAGGCGCGCCGTCTTGGCCAAAAAATTTGGAGTCGGATGGCGGGAGCTCGTCAGCGCGTGCACCGGGCCGCGGGCCGGCCACTTGCCGCCTGCGAACCACGTGGCCTCTCTTGGCTAAAAAGCCTGCCAGCCCACGCGTGCGACGGGACGTTGCCGCAGGGCGGGGGCCCGCCACGCCCACGCCCGGGCCCAGGCGTGGATCCTCTGTAGCCCGAAACCGCCCGCACATCTCCCTGCGGCGGTTTCGGCAAGCTTTTAGGGCGTAATAATCGCGAGGCGTGGGGGGAGTGGGTGCAGTTAATCCCACGTCTCACCCCACGTCCGGCCTCCCCGGCTTCACCTCGCGAAGCTATAAGTAGGGGGAGATGGAGAGCGGTAGGCTCTCGCACGCTGATCCTCCTTCCACCATCTTCTTCCTCCTGCCATTTCTTGCAACAGCGCCTCGCCGCCGCACTCTTCCACCACTCGTTCCTCTGCCACCGCGCACGTTTTCGCCATGCCTCCCGCCACGGAGCAGTACGGCGGGGATTGGGACGGCTCCAACGTCCACGAGGATCACGTCGGATTCCTCCGCAAGACGCGGCGGCTGCCCGGCGCGGACAAGGTGGAGGTCCGTCTTGCGCCGGCGAAGGAGATTACGCCGGAGCCGCGGGAGGGCGAGCGGGTGGTCTTCCGCTCGCATTTCCTGCGTGGCATCGGGCTGCCCGTGAGTGCCTTCTTCCGCTCTTGGCTCGAGTTCTACCAGCTCCAGCCGCACCACCTCACCCCGGTGGTGCTGCTGTCTGCCTTCGTCACCTTGTGTGAAGGCTACCTCGGCGTCCTCCCTACCCTCGAGCTCTGGGGGAAGTTCTTCCAGTCCAAGCTGGGCACGCGCATGCAGGGCGTGCCGGCTCAGACTGGCGCCTTCATCACGATGCGGAGGGTGGCTGCCGACAACCCCTTCCCCATCATCACGCTGATCCAGTCGGTGAAGCTATGGCAAAAGTCATACTTCTACGTGAAGAACGTCGCCCCGCAGGGCGACTACGTCAATCTGCCGGCTTACGTAGCCGGCCCACCGGCAGGCAGGCGGCCCCAGTGGTCCTACCGGGCCGTGACGCTGACGCCGGCTGGAACCGCAGCCGTCGCCCGAGTGCGAGCGATGACCCAGTCGGAGGGCTTGTCGGGGTCCGACCTGCTGGCCGCCTTCGTCACGCGCCGGGTACTCCCGCTCCAGAGCCGCCCTCATCTGATATGTCAGATGAGTGGCCAGCTCGATCCGAGCCGGATGTGTACCAAGGACATGCCGCACGACGAGGTGGCCTATATGGTGAACTACCTTGCGAACTGCAAACTCTCCGAAGAGTGGCAGTTCGGCAAGGAGCCATATTGCCGAGCCAATCCGCCGCCTACGGTATGTTCTTCTTGTCTCTTCTTCTTCTCTCAGTTTTGTTGCCGAGTTCCTTTTGGCCGATTCTGATTAGTCAGCTTGTTTTCGACAGAGCCCTCTTCTTTGGCCAGCAGGCGGGTCGGACGCGGAGCGCCGATTCGCCCCCGACCGGACGGAGCACGATCTGGAGGACCCCGACTTGGGGGCGGCTGCTATGGACGACAACACCGAGCCGGGTGGTGGCCAAGCCGGCGGCGAAGCAGGCGGCTCCGGGCATGGAGTCGGCTTCGACGACTGGCCGGACGACGACGAGGCCGAAGTCGTCCCGCGCCGTCAGCCGGCGTCTGGCCGCGGCGCGGGTTCCTCCGCTGCACCGCCTGCTCGGGGCGGCAGGCAAAAGCATCATGCCGCGCAGGGTTTGTTCGGCAGTCGGACGAAGAAGCCCAGGGGCGGGGCGGCGGCGACCAGGCGGGAGGAGGCGGCTGCGAAGGCGGCTCGCTTCCGCAAGACGGTGAAGCAACCGCAGACGGTGTCGGCGTAAGTTCAAACTCCTTCGTGTACTCTTTTTTCTTTTCTCTGGTGGTTCCTGAATCCTTGTCTTTTTCTCCAAACAACCAGAGCTCCACTGTCGCTCGAGCAGGCGGCTGCCGCTTCCGTCGTTGAGTCGCCGAGGGGATCTGGGAGCACCACTCGCCGCGTGGACCCCCGTGCCGACCTTCAGGCGGCGACGGAGCGGAACGCGCGGGAGGTGCGGGAGGAGCGGGAGGCGCGGGAGGCGGAGGCGCAGAAGGCGGCCGCCGCCTAGGCGGCGCGGGAGGAGGAGGCAGCGAAGGCGCGCGCCGACGCCGCAGCCGAGGCCAAAGCGGAGGCTGCAGCTGCGGCGATGGCGGAGGGGGCCTTGTTGGTCACCCCACTGTGCGTCGCAGCGCCCGGGGCCCCGGAGCCCCCACCAGAAGAGGCCGGCGGCGACCAGCCGGGGCTGGAGAGGGATGACGACGTCGTCATCCTGGAGAGGGCGCCGGTGCCGACTCCGCCGATTGGGGCGGCTCAAGGCGGCCGGCCTGATCTGCCGCCTGCGCAGTCGGCGGGGGGCGAGCCGGCCGCGAGGACTGAGCTGGCGGTCCGGATGCCGCCGAGCCGGCGCGCGGGGAAGGCTGCGTCAGAGCCACAGAAGGCGGCGTCGGAGCCGCAGCCGGCCGCGGGCTCCAGCTCGTCAGCCCAGGATGTGGAGGTGGCCAGCGCCACCTCAGGGTGGACGCCGGGCGGAGGGACGGCCGTGAAGAACGTGGCCGTGCAGGACGTCCGGACCCGGCTCCAAGCCCAGGCTACGGCGCTGAGGCAATACACCGACGAATTCCTTGCGACGCGGGCGGCCATCCGGGTTAGGCTTCTTATCTTGCTTCTTCTTGATCTTGGTTTCTTCCATGGGGGCGCGTCAGCGCACCCACTGGGTGTAGTCCCCGAGTTCCGAGTCGGCTGCTGAGCAGACACTACTACAAAAACAGCTATAGCCAATATGGACACTAATGGCGCACTGTACATGTGGTGCGCCAGTACTAAATACTAATGGCGCACCATGTGTTGGTGCGCCATTAGTGTGAAAATACTAATGGCGCACCACATCCACGGTGCGCCATTAGTTAAAAAAAATTAATTTTTTCAAAACTACTAATGGCGCACCATGGGATGGTGCGCCATTAGTAGTTCAACTAGTAATGGAGAACCATCCCACGATGCGCCATTAGTAATTATGTTTCAAAAAAATTTCAAATTTTTTTTATTTTTATTTTTTAAACTACTAATGGCGCACCGTGGGACGGTGCGCCATTACTAGTTCAACTACTAATGGCGCACCACTCCCACGGTGCGCCATTACTAGTTGAACTACTAATGGCGCACCACTCACAGGTGCGCCATTAGTAATTTTGTTACAAATTTTGTTTCAAATTTATTTTTTGAAAAACTACTAATGGCGCACGGTTGGGGTGGTGCGCCATTACTAGTTGAACTACTAATGGCACACCACCCCCACGGTGCGCCATTAGTAACTTGGTCCATTCCACCGAATGCACCCCCCCCCCCGTGGACCGCCTTTTCAGTTTTAAAAAAAATAAAAGAAAATGATGGAAATGTCAAAACAATAAAATAAAATAAGTTTCCCATGTGATATGTGGTCTAGTTGTTGGGAAAATTAACAAATATGAATTTCGACTTTATTTGCAAAATCTCTCTGGAATTTCTTAAAATGGGCATACCTTTTGCATACGAACTCGGATGAAAAATCCTCAAAAACCTAATAGAAAAAAAGATACGGGGCTTTCAAGATCTAGAAGCAAAAAAATTCAAAAAAATTCAAACTTACTAGTGGCGCACTGGTTGCTAGGTGCGCCACTAGTAACAGAACAAAATATTGGTTTTTAATTTTTTTTGGATTTTTTTTCAAAAAATGATTCGTAATATGACAGGGAAGTTTGAAATATTTTTCAAAATTTCATCATGCTCATGAATATGAACAAAGTCCTAGACATCAACAAGGTTTAATAGGATTGATATGATAGATATATCAACAAGTGGCTGTTAAGTGAGGTGGTGCTGGGGTTGGATAGAACCGCGAAGTTAAGCGTGCTCGGGCTGGAGTAGTGTGAGGATGGGTGACCTTCCGGGAAGTTTGACCACTTAGTGCGATTTGACTTGAAATTAAGCATATTGACCTGAGATTAAGCCATAGTGACCCGAGATTAAGAAAAAATTGAAAAATCCTCACACTACTCTAGCCCGAGCTTAAAAATATTTGAAAAAAATATTTCTGAAAAAAAATTTAAAAAAAATTTAAATTTTTTTTTTGAAAATAATATTTCTGAAAAAATATTTGAAAAAAATTGTTACTAATGGCGCACTTCTATGTGGTGCGCCATTACTAAGTCAGATAGTAATGGCGCACCGTGGCATATACTAATGGCGCACCACTGGTGCGCCATTAGTATACCAGATACTAATGGCGCACCAGCGGTGCGCCATTAGTAAAAATTACTAGTGGCGTGATGCTAGTGGCGCACCAGTAGTGCGCCATTAGTAGGCAAAACTGGTGCGCCACTAGTAGGCCTTTTTCTAGTAGTGAGGCGGCTTGGAACTTCTTAGTGGATTTGGCTTTGCTATTCTTGTTCTTACTTCGATCTTCTGCCTATCTTGCAGGACTACCACAATCTTCGTGCGGCCGCCTTCAACTCCCAGGCTCGGGAGCTGACCCAGAAGACCGCCGGCCTAACTGAGAGCCGGGGTAAGTGCTTTGTTCTTTATCTCACGTGGGGGCGCGTCAGCGCACCCACTGGGTGTAGTCCCCGAGATTCGGGCCGACTGCAGAGCAGTCGGGTCGGATCTTCCTTGACGACTTCCTCTTATTGTTTCTTCTTTTTCTGCCGTCTCTGCAGCGGCCAACGCTGGTCTGAGGGCACAGCTGGGAGAGTCTCAGACTGCCCTTCGTGCCAAGGAGGCCGAGCTTGCTGCCTTGGTGCAGGAACGCGACCGCCTGGCCAAGAAGTTGGCCGACCAGGAGGAGGGCCAAAAGGCGGCTCTAAAGGCGGTGCAGGACCGCGAAGCTGCCCTCCAGGCCGAGTATGAGACAGAAGCGGCTGGCTGGGCTGAAGCAAGGCAGACTCTGATCACTGGCTATGGTCAGATCGAAGATCTGGTTGACGGTAAGCCGCCTACTTCTTCGTCCTTTCTTGCCGTCTGCCGCTTTTGGCTCGTTTTCTGACTTGGTGTTTTCTCTTCTTTCTCTTTCTTTCTCGCACAGAGTACTTCCCTGGCTACTCTACCCCCGCCAACCAGATCATCGAGGCCCGCCGCCAAGCGCGAAGGCAGGCTGGCTCCGAGATTGCACCAAGCACTGGTCGTTCGCTGGAGGAGCAGCTCTTGGCGATCCAGGCCCGTCTCCAGCCGGCTCACCGACTGCTCCGCCGGCTTCAGCATGCCAGGGCGCAAGTATTGGCCGCCCTCTGGCCCGGCGTAGTGGTTCCCCGCACCCCCAGTCGGACTGCCGACTGGCTGGAGGTGGCGGTCGGTCGCTTCGAAGCCTGGAAGGCCTCGGCAGCTCGGTCCGGCGCTAGGCGGGCGCTGGAGTTCGTCAAGGCCTGGTACCCCGGCCTGAGTCTGGACCAGCTGGCTACCTGGTGGCAGCAAGCCGACACGGAGCTGGAGCCGGCGCGGCCGGCTATCATCCGGCAGGCTTCGGCGATCGCCGACTACACCGACACCAGCGTCTTCGCCCCTGAGGTAGATGACAACGGTGTCGCCCAGCCGGAGGAGTGGTTCGGGCTAAACCCGGCAGACAGTGAAGACTCGGCGGAGGAGATCGACTCCAGCGACGAGGGCGAGGAGGAGGAGGAGGAGGGTGAAGACGCCGGGCCGGATGGTGGAGCGGCCGACCAGCCTCAGCCTGACCGCGCCTCCAGCACCACGTCACGCGCGGGTGCGTCACCTGCCACTGGTGGTGACTAAGCCGAGACCCGCTAGCCGGCCACTCCTTCAGCCGGCGACGCCATCTCCACCGACCAGCCTGGCTCCCGCACCGCGCCTTAGTCTAGTCTGCTATCTTTTGTTTTCCTGTCTTGTCACTTTTGGAACAATATTCTGTTAAGTCTGCACAATTCCACCCACTGGGGGTGTATTCGAACTATGTCGATTGCTGGCCTGTTGGGGGCTTTATATGCATATACGACTTATGCATGCGTTTGGCTTTTCCTCGTACTTTGCTTTGCATCCTTTTGCTGTTTCCTTTGCCGCCCTCCCTTGGTTGCCGCCTCCCCAGTCAGACAGTTGCTCTGCAATCTGTGGCTGGAAGAAGGCTTGGCCAATTGGGAGGGCGAGTACTCTAGCTTTGTTGGATTAGAGCTAAGTGTTTAGGAAGCCGGCCAGCCGGCTGTTCTGACAGCTGGCAAGCGTGGTTGGAGAACGTCTTTTTGCTATATAAGTTTGTTAGTCCTTAGCCGTTTTTTCATGTGGGCATCCTTTCTGCCTTGTCTCTTGCTAGTCGGACAGTCGGTTCTTCGAGCTGCGACTTTCAACAAGAGAGGACTCGGGAGCCGGCACACTACTTGTCTGACTTCAGGTAGAACTTTTAATATAGCTCAAGGCGGCCAGTCCCCGGGCCGACTAGTCGAACCCGGTGCCAGACAAGAAATCAAATGAAATGATACATTCATGGATATGACACTCGTCATTCATAGATAAATAAAGGCAGTCCCCGAGTACCGCTCGGGGGGCCTGTTGGTTCGTACTTAATACAAAAGGGTAGCGTGATACATACTGCTTTCAGCTGTAAAATCTTCTCAGGAGGTTCGCGTTCCATGGTCGCTCCGACTCCTTGCCGGAGTCATCTCTCTTGCGTGCTCTTGGTTTTTGTGCGTCGATCAAGTAGTAGGAGTCGTTGCCTAGTGGCTTGCTGATGATGAAGGGGCCTTCCCAAGGGGCCGAGAGCTTGTGCTGGCCGGCTGTTCGCTGGATCAGTCGAAGCACAAGGTCGCCCTCTTGGAAGGATCTTGGCTTGACCTTGCGGTTGTGGTAGCGGCGCACCCCTTGCTGGTAGATGGCAGACCGGCTGAGTGCTAACAGTCGGCCTTCTTCTAGTAGGTCGACGCCGTCTTCTCTTGCTTCCTTGGCCTCCGCCTCCGTGTACATGGTGACCCGAGGCGAGTTGAACTCGATGTCTGTTGGGATGACAGCCTCGGCACCATATACAAGGAAGAATTGAGTAAAGCCGGTTGACTTGTTGGGTGTAGTGCGCAGACTCCACAGGACAGCCGGCAGCTCATCGAGCCAGCAGCCGGCCGATCGCTCCAGTGGTACAACCAGTCGGGGCTTGATGCCGGAAAGGATGAGTCCATTTGCTCGCTCGACCTGGCCGTTTGACTGCGGGTGGGCAACGGACGCTAAGTCCAGTCGGATGCCCTGCGTCGCGCAGAAACGTGCCAGTGCTCCTTTGGCGAAGTTCGTGCCGTTGTCGGTGATGATGCTGTGCGGCACGCCGTACCGAGTAGTGATGTCAGTGATGAATGTCACGGCAGTCGGCCCGTTCAGCTTCTTGATCGGCTTTGCTTCGATCCACTTTGTGAACTTGTCCAGCCGCCGCGGGCTGTCTTGAAAGGGCCCACCATGTCCAGTCCCCAGACGGCAAAAGGCCAGGTGAGGGGAATGGTCTTGAGTGCAGAAGCCGGCAGGTGTTGCTTGGAACTAAAAACTTGGCATCCTCTGCAGCTCTTGACTATCTCTTTGGCATCTTCTAAGGCAGTCGGCCAAAAGAAACCATGGCGGAAAGCCTTGGCCACAAGTGATCTTGAGGCTGCGTGGTGGCCGCATTCGCCTTGGTGGATATCCTTCAGGATTGCCACTCCTTTTTCTGGCTCGACACAGCGCTGGAAGACTCCAGTGACGCTGCGCTTCACAAGCTCTCTGTTGATTATTGCATATGCTCCGGCTCGTCGTTGCACTAGTCTTGCTGAGATCTCATCAGCCGGCAGCTCTCTGCTGACTAGGAATCTGAGGATGGGCTGGGCCCAAGATGGAGCTGTGACTTCTTCTTCTGTTAGCGTAGCCACCATGACTCGGGTGGGTGGGTTGGGTGGCGTGGAGTTGGAGTCGGCCACCGCTTCTTCCGTTGCTGTAGTCCCCGGGCCGGCTGCTGCAGTCCCCGGGCCGGGTTCTGAAGTCCCCGGGCCGGGTGTGACTACGGCAGTCCCCGGGCCAGTTGTCGAAGTCTCCGTGCCGCCTGCGGGGTTCCTCCAGTCGGATCCGGCTGTATCTGGCACAGGCGGTACGAAGATAGAGTCCGACTCTGGAGACGGCTTGATGGACGGCTTGAGGAGGCGCTGGAGGGAGACGCCAGTCGGTATGGCTTGTCGGGTGGAGCCGATCCGTGCTAGGGCATCTGCTTGGTCGTTGTCGGCCCTTGGCACGTGAAGGAACTCGCACCCTTCGAAGTACCCACTGATCTGCTGGACGAGGAATCGATAACTCGCCATGTTCGCGTCCTTGGCGTCCCAGTCGCCAGACGACTGCTGGACCACCAAGTCTGAGTCGCCGTAACACAGGATCCGGCGTATGCCGAGCTCTTTGGCTAGCCGGAGCCCATGTACGAGCGCCTCGTACTCGGCCACGTTGTTGGAGGCGGCGAAGTGGATCTGCAGCGTGTACTTGAGCTTGTCGCCTTTGGGAGAGGTGAGGACGATGCCGGCTCCCAAGCCGGTGCGCATCTTGGACCCGTCAAAGTGCATCCGCCAATGGGTAGAGTCGGGAGCCGGCGGTAGGTACTGGGTCTCGGCCCAGTCAACGAGGAAGTCGGCCAATGCTTGGGACTTGATGGCGGTGCGGGGTTGGTAGAAGATCGTGTAGGGCGCCAGTGCAATGGCCCATTTAGCCACCCGGCCGGATGCATCCCGGCTGCCTATAATCTCGGCGAGCGGGGCGGTGCACACGACCATGATGGGGTGCTCTTGGAAGTAGGGCTTCAGTTTCTTGGCGGCGAAGTACACCCCATAGCACATCTTCTGGTGGTGCGGGTAGTTCTGCTTTGAGCTGGATAGCACTTCGCTTAGATAGTACACCGGCCTCTGGACTAGCTGGGTCGGCCTTCTTCCGGGCGCTGGACCACAACAACAGTACTGACCACTCGGCTGGTCGCGGCGATGTAGAGGAGCATGGGCTCCTTTTCAGTCGGCGCTGCCAGGACAGGCGGAGTGGTCAGCATTTTCTTCAACTGATGGAAGGCTTGGTCGGCTTGGTCATTCCACTCGAAGTGAGTGGACTTCTTCATGAGTCAGTACAGGGGGAGAGCCTTCTCTCCTAGTCGGCTGATAAAGCGATTCAGGGAGGCCAAGCACCCGGTGAACTTCTTCACATCTCGCAGTTTGGTGGGAATCTCCATCCTCTCGATGGCCTTGAGCTTCACAGGGTTGCACTCGATGCCGCGTTCGGAGACCAGGAAGCCTAGCAGCTGGCCGGCTGGTACTCCGAACACGCACTTCTCGGGGTTGAGCTTGATTTGGAATCGGCGCAAGTTGGCGAATGTTTCTTTGAGATCTTCCAGCAGGGTGCCGCGCTTTTCTGTCTTCACCACAATGTCGTCTACATAGACGTGGGCATTTCTGCCGAGTTGTTTCAGGAGGCATTTCTGCATGCAACGCTGCAAAGTGGCACTGGCATTCCTCAAGCCGAATGTCATAGTCAGGTAGCAGAAAGCTCCAAATGGTGTGATGAAGGCAGTCTTCAGGCGGTCTGCTGGGTCCAACTTGATCTGATGGTACCCTGAGTAGGCATCCAAAAAACTCAACAGCTCGCATCCGGCTGTGGAGTCTATCACTTGGTCAATCCGTGGCAGAGCAAACGGATCCTTGGGGCAGGCCTTGTTCAGGCTGGTGTAGTCTATACACATACGCCACTTGTTATTCTTCTTCAATACCAGAACTGGGTTGGCAAGCCACTCTGGAAAAAACACTTCCATAATAAAGCCAGCGGCAAGGAGCCGGGCTATCTCTTCTCCCACGATTCTTCGCTTCTCTTCTGACAGTTGGCGGAGGGGTTGCTTGACCGGCTTCGCGTCGGCTCGGACATGTAATTTGTGCTCGGCGAAATCCTTCGGGACACCCGGCATGTCCTTTGGGGACCATGCAAAAATGTCTCGATTCTCACGGAGGAAGTCGACGAGCTCGCCTTCCTATTTACTGTCCAAGTTCGCCCCAATGACAGCGAACCTCTCCGGATTCTCCGGGTCCAGAGGTATCTTCTTCGTCCCTTTGGCAGGCTGGAAGGAGCCCTGCGCATCACAATCTTTGGGGTTGGGGGACAGGGCCGGCTGCTTGCCGGCCATGGCCACAACCTGCTCCAGCATCTTCTTCTCTTCTGCCACCACGAGGGACTCGGCCAGCCGGCTACTGGCCATGGCGCACTCGATGGACTTCTTGTAATCGCCGGCTACCGTGATGATCCCCTTCGAGCTCGGCATCTTCATCTTCAGGTAGGCGTAGTGGGGCACAACCATGAACTTGGCCAGAGCAGGTCGGCCAAGCAAAGCATGGTAGGGGCTCTCCAGATCCACTACTTCGAACTAGATCGCTTCTCGGCGAAAATGATCTTTGTCTCCGAAGAGAACATCCATTTTAATCTTGCCGATTGGGGAGCAAGACAAGCCGGGGACGATACCATGGAACACGGTTCGGCTTGGCACAAGCTGCTTCGCCTTGATGTTCAGCTTCTCCATGGTATCGCGGTACAGTATATTGATACTGCTTCCGCCATCTATCAAGACGCGGGAGAATCGGGCAGCTCGCCTCTCCGTCGTGAGGGTAACATTCAAGACCAGTGCATAGGAGCCAGGGGATGGCATCACCTCTGGGTGGTCGGCCTGGCTCCAGCTGATTGGCTTCTCTGACCAGTGCATGAACTCGGGAGTGCTGGAGGCGACTGCATTGACCTCTTGATGTTGTCGGCGCCGACTACGCTTGTCATCGGCTTGGCTGGTGAAGACGACGTAGGCGGCGTGCTCTTCAGGGAACTCGTCTTGGATGGCTCCGACTGCCGGCCGAGCCACCGGCTGCTGGGGGGCTGGAGGCGGCGGGCCGGGAGGCGGAGGCGGCAACAACCCTTCGCCCTTGGAGATTCGCGTGAGCCAGTGGCATTTTCGGGTCGTGTGGTTGGACGGCTTCGCGCCGCTGTGGAACTTGCAGGGGCGTCGAGGGTCTGCTCGTAAGAGAAAGCCGGCTGCCAAGCCGGCCTGCCACCCTTCTTCTTGGGAGCGGGCCGCTCTTCGGGCAGCTCATCTTCAACTGTGGCCACCTGCCGACTGGTGGAAGGCGGCATGGGGGACTTGCGCTTGTGATCGTTCTGGTAGGGGCGCCGATTGGAGTCGCTAGCCAGCGTCTTGGGAGCCGGAGCAATCACCTTCCCAGAGGCGTCCACTCGAAGCTCGGTCTTCATCGAGGAGTCGGCCGTGGCGTACTTGTCCGCGATGACCAGCAGTTCGTCGAGGGTAGCCGGCTTGTCGCAGAGGAGTCGGTGCTTGAGGAGGGTGCCCTCTCGGCACCTGGCGGTGAAGTACTCGATGGCCTGGACCTCGTGCACCCCCTCGCAGGAGTTGTGGAGCTCGGCCCACCGCGTGAGGTAGTTGCGGGTCGACTCGTCGGGCCCTTGGACGCATAGGGAGAGCTGGCGAGGCTTGGGAGGTCGCTTGTACATGCTGGTGAAGTTGCGGACGAAGACTTCCGTGAAGTCCAGCCAGCTGTTGATGCCGTAGGGCTTGAGGCTATTGAGCCATGTGCGCGCCGTGCCTTGCAGCATGAGGGGAACGTACTTCACGGCGACGCGTCGGTTGCCGTTGGCTATGCTGACAGCAGTGGAGTAATCGATGAGCCAATCTTCCGGCTTCACTGAGCCGTTGTACTTGGGCGTGTCTCTGGGGAGCGAGAACACTTTGGGGAAGGGCTCGTCGCGGATGCGAGGGCCAAAGCATGGCGGGCCGACATCGTCTTCTTCTTCTAACGCCAGGGATCGAGCAAGGCGGTCGATCCGGTGGCGGGCGTCGTTCCCGCCGACTCCTTCTCGGCGGCCGAGTCGGTCGCCAAGAGTCAGGTGCGTGACGGGCGGCGGGGTGAGGCGTCTCTCTCTTCGAGGCGGGGGAGGAGGCAGGTTTCCTTGGCGCTCCACCGCTCGAGGACGGCCTTCCGCGTCGCGCTCAATGGTGATACGAGTCCGGCTGCGGCTAGCAGCCGGCTCCTTGTCTTTCTTCTGGCGGGCGCCGCTCGCAGTCGGCGAGCGGGACGTCGCGGCGTGCTCTCGGCGCGGGGGATGACTATCGGCGCGGGCGCCGGCTTCGTGCCGTTCTGCAGCCGCGTCGATCAGCTGCTGGATCCGTCTTGTCATGTAGGGGAGCTCGTCGGCTCCCAGCCCATTTAGCTCTTCGGCGGCCGCCTGAGCGGCTCGCAGATTCTCGAGTGGGGTGGCGTAGACGGGGCGATCTGCCCCCAGCATGCTTTCAATAGCCGCGCCACGCTTCTGGACGAAGCTGGCTCGGCTCGGCCCGCTAGGCGGCGGCGTACCGAAGGCGGCGCGGTCGACTTCGCGCTGGTGGGCCTCGGTGAGGCGTCTCATGGAGGCTATCTTCTGGCCTTCCGCGATGAGGGCGAGGCGGCGTGCCTCCAGGGTCTCGGCGTCGGCGTCGGCCGGGATGGGGACGGAGAGGTCGTGCATTGCCGCTTGCAGGGCGTCGTGGGCGTTCTCGCCCGAGTTGGCGACGTGGCTGATGACCAACACTTCGGTGACAGCGCTGCTGCCACTGTCAGCTCGAGGGAGAGGATCGTCGAAGACCACCACGTCGGAGGGGTAGGCATCGAGCGATGCCGTGTCGGAGTCGACGAGCATCGGGTCGGTGGAGCCGACCGACTCCACATCTACAGCAGGCTCGCTGGAGACGTGAAGCTGGTCGAGGAGGCTGACGAGGCGGCTCTCGGGGTAGTCCGTGCCTGCGTCGGACGCGGGCTCGTCGGAGTTGCGAGTCTCGCCGAGAAGATCGGCGAGGCAGCTCGCCGCGCAGGCGTCGTCGACGCCTTGCAGCGCGTCGAGGCAAATGCCATCGGGCGCAGCAGGCTGGCTGCGCTCGCGGGGGAGGAAGAGGGTTACCGTCCAGAACAGGTCTCCGGACGACGGTGCACCTGGCCCCACGGTGGGCGCCAAATGTCGGGTGGTAGGTGCGACATATGCCAACGGATGGCTTATCATAGTGGGTGCCAGTAAGACGTCGCCGGTGCCTGGAAACGGGATGAGGCGAAGACATGCACGCCGACGAATCTTACCCAGGTTCGGAGCTCTCCGAGGAGATAACACCCCTAGTCCTGCTCTGCGGGGTCTCCGCATGATCACTAGATCAGAAAGAGTAGCTACAAAGGCTCCTAGACCTGCTCGGTTCAAGGGAGAAGAAGAGCAAGGCTAGCTCTTGCTTCCCTCTCTCTATGGTGTGTGTGTAATGCTAAGAAGCCAACCCTTTGCATGGGTGCCCCGGGGGGTTTATATAGGCCTACCCCCCGGGGGTACAATTGTAATCCGACTGGGCGCTGGTCCCAGTCGTCAGTGTCTGCGCTCGCCGGCTTCTCCGCCGGCCGCTGGGGCCCGCCGACTGGTGGGTCCCGCCGGCTGCCGGCCTCTTGGTCGACAGGCCGGCCCCACTGCCCAGGGTCTTGTCGGCGGCTGCTTACTGTAGCCTCGTCCCTGATGACGAGGGCTTCGTCGAGGTAAGCGTGGCTACAGTGTGCCGCCTCGAGGGCTCTCACTGTAGCCTCACCTCGTCTTGTCTCCTTAATGTGGCACATGCTTCGAGGAAGGGGGTAGCCGGCTTCTGGGGGCCGGCTACGCCCTCGGCCGACTGGGGAGGCCGGGCCGCCTTCGCGCCTCTCTCTGGCTAAAAGGGGTCCGCCACCCGTGGGCCGTACTGGCGCCTGTCGTGGGTGATGTTGGGGCCAGCATGGCTACAGTGCCGAGCCGGACGGGAGACGGCTGTCCTGTACGGCGTCCTGTGACCATGCCTGCCTCGGGCTTCGGGGGTAGTGGGCCGCACTGTGGCCACACCCCGTCTTGTCACCGTTACGTGGGTGTAGTTTTGGTGGGTGCGGTCTTGGCCGGCTTCTTGGAGTCGGCGCTCTTCGTTGCCGACTCTGGGGAGTCGGCGTTCTTCATGGCCGGCTCTGGGGAGTCGGCCATCCCGTGGTTATCTTGGGGGAGGTTGCTGAGGCTGGGTCGCCTTCTGAGAGTCGGCTTCAGAAGTAGCCGGCCCGGGAAGGCGGCCCAATGCTTGAAATGCTTGAAGGCCCAAAGGCCTGATAATTTTTTGGAAGAGCCAGGGGCAGTCGGTTAGGCTAACCGTGGCCATTTACTCCGACATTGTGCGTCATCATTTGTCTGAAAAGGGGAAGCTCTTATGGTATCAAATAAATAGTTTGCTATGCTATGCCTGGAATCTTTGTGAAATTTATGACTTTACTTGTTGCTCTAAGAACCCTAAAAACACCTTCCCTACCTATGTGAGTTTAATGATAATGAAATCTTATCTTCTTATGCAAAGGGTGTTTATAGTTACTATGATATCGAACAAATTGAAGAATTTGTTGTTTTTAAGGGTGCTTATGAAGTTGCTTCTTTGATTGAAAAATATGATATTACTCTCTACAAATCTGAAAATTTTGACATACTTAATTACTGCTATGAAAACTATGCCCATAATGTCTATGTCAAAGAACTTATGACCATTGCTTTGGAATAAAATAATGATATGCATGAATCTATAGATAATTGTGATTCCGATGATTTGATTGAAATATCCCTTGATGAACATGATGCTTGCTATTCTTGTGGCCATGACGCCAATATTTATGAAGACGAATTTGCTATAGTTCCTTATGTTAAACATGAGATCGTTGCTATTGCACCCATACTTGATAGTTCCTTTGATGAAAAGCATGATTGCAATAATCTTATGATAAATTCTCTTGATGTCAATTGTGCTAATAATATGCAAAACCCTAAGCTTGGGGACGCTAGTTTTGCTATGTCTACTACTTGTTGCAATGATCATGATTGGGGTGATTCTTCTTATGATCTTGAAAATTTATTTAAGCCCCACGATGAATATGAGATTGATAATAATGTTTGCAATAATATTGGAAGTGGGTTTGGAAGAGTGTCAACTTTAGATCCCACATATTTGAAGAATGTTCAATCTTATGAAGTTTTTGATAAAAGTGGGTTTGGAGAGGTCATGACTTTAGTTAATGTTAATCCCACTATTTTGGAAGAGTGTCAACTTTGCATACATGTGGATCGTGTTAAGAATATGTTTTGTGATAGCTATATTGTTGAATTTGCTTATGATCCTACATGTAATTATTATGAGAGAGGAAAATATGGTTGTAGAAATTTTCATGTTACTAAATTACCTCTCGTTATGTTGAGATTGCTATTGTTTCTTTCCGCTTCCTTGCATAAGCTAGTTTTTGCTTGCCTTCATAATTTGTTTTCCTATAAGATTCCTATGCATAGGAAGTATGTTATACTTAGATGTGTTTGTCACGTGTTTTATGATGCTCTCTTTGTGCTTCAAATCTTGTCTTTGATGTGAGCATCATTAAAATTATCAATGCCTAGCTAGGGGCGTTAAACGATAGCGCTTGTTGGGAGGCAACCCAATTTTATTTTTGTTTCTTGATTTTTGGTTCTGTTTAGTAATAAATATTTCATCTAGCCTCTGGTTAGATGTGGTTTTATGTTTTAATTACTGTTTGTGCCAAGTAAAACCTATAGGATCTTCTTGATGCTAATTATTTGATCTTGCTGAAAAAGACAGAAACTTTCTGCTCACGAAAACAATTGTTAAAAATCACCAGAACATGATAAAATACTGATTCTAATTGCAGTAGATCAATAAACAAATTATTTAGGTCTTCCTAGTTTTGCAGAATTTTTGAGTTACAGAAAGTTTGCGTTTGATACAGATTACTACGGACTGTTCTGTTTTTGACAGATTCTGTTTTTCGTGTGTTGTTTGCTTATTTTGATGAATCTATGGCTAGTATCGGGGGGTATGAACCATAGAGAAGTTGGAATACAGTAGGTTTAACACCCATATAAATAAATAATGAGTTCATTACAGTACCTTAAAGTGGTGGTTTGTTTTCTTATACTAACGGAGCTCATGAGATTTTCTGTTGAGTTTTGTGTTGTGAAGTTTTCAAGTTTTTGGATAAAGATTTGATGGATTATGGAATAAGGAGTGGAAAGAGCCTAAGATTGGGGATGCCCAAGGCACCCCAAGGTAAAATTCAAGGACAACCAAAATCCTAAGCTTGGGGATGCCCCGGAAGGCATCCCCTCTTTCGTCTTCGTCTATCGGTAACTTTATTTGATGCTATATTTTTATTCACCACATGATATGTGTTTTGCTTGGAGCGTCTTGTATGATTTGAGTCTTTGCTTTATAGATTACCACAATCATCCTTGATGTACACACCTTTTGGGAGAGACACACATGAATCGGAATTTATTAGAATACTCTTTGTGCTTCACTTATATCTTTTGAGCTAGATAAATTTTGCTCTAGTGCTTCGCTTATATCTTTTAGAGCACGGTGGAGGTTTATTTTATAGAAATTATTGATATCTCATGCTTCACTTATATTATTTTGAGAGTCCTATAAAACAGCATGGTAATTTCCTTTGGCTATAAAATTAGTCCTAATATGATGAGCATCCAAGATGGGTATAATAAAAACTATCATTTAAAGTGCATCGAATACTATGAGAAGTTTGATACTTGATAACTGTTTTGAGATATGAAGATGGTGATATTAGAGTCATGCTAGTGGAGTAGTTGTGAATTTGAGAGATACTTGTGTTAAAGTTTGTGATTCCCGTAGCATGCACGTATGGTGAACCGTTATGTGATGAAGTCGGAGCATGATTTATTTTTTGATTGTCTTCCTTATGAGTGGCGGTCGGGGACGAGCGATGGTATTTTCCTACCAATCTATCCCCCTAGGAGCATGCGCGTAGTACTTTGTTTCGATAACTAATAGATTTTTGCAATAAGTATATGAGTTCTTTATGACTAATGTTGAGTCCATGGATTATATGCACTCTCACCCTTCCACCATTGCTAGCCTCTCTAATACTGCACCTCTTTCGCCGGTATCATACACCCACCATATACCTTCCTCAAAACAGCCACCATACCTACCTATCATGGCATTTCCGTAGCCATTCCGAGATATATTGCCATGCAACTTTCCACCGTTCTGTTTATTATGACACGCTTCATCATTCTCATATTGCTTTGCATGATCATGTAGTTGACATCGTATTTGTGGCAAAGCCACCATTCATAATTCTTTCATACATGTCACTCTTGATTCATTGCACATCCCGGTACACCGCCGGAGGCATTCACATAGAGTCATATTTTGTTCTAAGTATCGAGTTGTAATTCTTGAGTTGTAAGTAAATAAAAGTGTGATGATCATCATTATTACAGCATTGTCCCATGTGAGGAAAGGATGATGGAGACTATGATTCCCTCACAAGTCGGGATGAGACTCCGGACGAAAAAAAGAGGCCAAAAAAATAAAAAAGAAGAGAAGGCCGAAAAAATGAGAGAAAAAGAGAGAAGGGGCAATGCTACTATCCTTTTACCACACTTGTGCTTCAAAGTAGCACCATCACTACAGGAATCAGCTATTTTGCCGCCTGCCACGGCGGACGGCAAAGGCATGAACGGCGGACGGCAAAGGCCTTTGCCGTCAGCCGCGGACGGCAAAAGGCTCCGGCAAAGTAGGCTGCGGTAAACAGCTACTTTGCCGTCTGCTTCCTGGCGGCTGACGGCAAAGGCCCTTTGCCGTCTGCCGCGGACGGCAAAGAGAGCGGACGGCAATAATTGTGCTCTCAGTCCGTTAAGTGGCTAACGGCAGGCCTTTGCCGTCCGCCGCGGACGGCAAACTTTCTAGTTCCTTTGCCGTCTGCCAGCGGACGACAAACTTTCTAGTGTCTTTGCCGTCCGCCGTATGATGTCATCTACACATCACTACATGGCAGGCCTTTGCCGTCCGCCGCTGATGGCAAACTTGTTTACTCTTTGCCGTCTGCCACTGTAGGCAAACTGACCAAATGGGTCAGCTCCCAGGAAGCACAGCTGGATGCCACGTGTCTTCTTTGCCGTCCGTGGCAGACGGCAAAGAGCCCGTTCCCGTCGGTGGCAGACGGCAAAGAGCCTGCATATTGGCTCTTTTTTCTGTTTTTTATTAAATCCAACAATTTTCACAGCAAATATATATGACATATATAGATATATTTCACAAGGCAATTACAAAGCAAACATATAAGATATCCAACACATAACTTCATCATACATGCATAGTTCCATCCAACCATATATATTACATGCATAGTTCCATCATACATAGCAAGTTCAACATAGAGGCATCCAACCATATATATTACAATAGTTTCATCCAACGATACATGCATAGTTCAACGATACAAAAGAAACAGAGAAAGGGATAAGGAGCACTCCATCTATGCAAGCTTTCGTCAAGTGAATGAAATCTGCAAAATGAAAAATAAGAAAGTTAGAAATAGGTGACTAGAATAAGAAGACTAGAACAAGAAGAGTAGAACAAGAAGAAGATTAGAACAAGAAGAGTAGAACAAGAAGAAGACTAGAACAAGAAGAGTATGTCATTTATGAGCTAACTTACGTGAAATGGATCATATATGAGCTAACTAAGTTGAAATGGGTCGTTTATGAGCTAGCTAAGGTGAAATGGATCATTTATGAGCTAACTTAGTTGAAATGGGTCGTTTATGAGCTAACTAAGGTCAAATGGATCTTTTTTAGGTAACTAAGGTGAAACGGATCGTTTTTTAGCTCACTTAGGTGAAATGGATCATTTATGAGCTAACTTAGTTGAAATGGATCGTTTTTGAGCTAACTTAGGTGAAATGGATCATTTATGAGCTAATTTAGTTGAAATGGATCTTTTTGAGCTAACTTAGGTGAAATGGATCATTTAAGAGCTAATTTAGGTGAAATGGATCGTTTTTTAGCTAACTTGGTGAAATGGATCATTTATGAGCTAAATTAGTTGAAATGGATCGTTTATGAGATAACCTAGGTAAGATGTGTCATTTTGGAGTTAACCTAGGTGAAATGGGTCATTTTAAAGCTAACGTAGGTAAAATGGATCATTTAGGAGCTAATCTAGGTAAAATGGGTCATTTTTTAGCTAACTTGGATGAACTGGATCATTTATAAGCTAACCTAGGTAAAATGGGTCATTTTAGAGCTAACTTAGGTAAAATGGATCGTTTATGAGCTAACTAAGCTAATTATGCAATTTTTGACATAAGTAAGCTAAGTACAGATCGTTTTAGAGCTAACTTAGGTAAAATGGATGGTTTTGGAGGTCAGTAAGCTTATTAAGTCATTTTGGAGGAGAGGAAGCTAAGTCTAGGTCATTATGGTAAGCATTGGAGGAAATAAAGCTAAGTCTAGGTCTTTATGCATGTGTTAAGAAAAACACTAGATAAACTTACCAAGATCCAGGAGGTGTAGGAGCGGGCTGGCTCGTGTCGGTAGCTGGAGAAGGATCGTGCGATGCTTGTCTGGAGTTACGCTGCACCAAAGATCATTTCCAATGTCTTGTTAGCATGATGACACTCAAATGTTAAGACTAGCAAGTAATGTCCATTCAAATTAAACTCACCGTGGTCCCAGGAACAATCACTGGCATCGGTGGAGCGGTCTGACCGGTCTTCTCGCACACAGACTGCACATTTGGTTTTGACGACTCAGTCATACTAGTTAGTAATGAGACAAACACTACATGAATGTTTTGGCTAATCTGCAGAAGAAACTTACCACAAGGAGCTCGTACATGGCCCTTGCCTGCATGTCATTCCGTGCCCTCTCCTCCTCCATCATGTTTGTCGTCCTCTCCTCCAACTCCCGCTGCCTCTCCGCCGCCTCCGCCAGAAGTTTCTCCGTTCTATCTCTCTCACTCTGTATAGCAGCCTGCAACACCACTCACATGACCATTTGTAATCATTGATGGAAGCGCACACAATGTAATGGAGAAAGATAACTGAGTACGTATCACTAACCTTGATGGCGAGTTGCACTGGCCGTTCATGAGGCCTTATCTCAGGAGCGGAGCTCGACTGGCGCGCCTTGATCTCCGGGAGAGTGCTAGGACAACGGATAAGTCCATCTCCAATGGCTATGGAGCCATGGGACCTCCCGCCACCAGATATCATCACCAGCTCTGGATCAATGGGACCCTGGCTCGGGTTAAAGTCCTCCCCTTTCCTCGCCTTCCCCTCATCTCTATATCTCACGAGCTTGTTGTGGGAGGAGATGTTGGTGAAGTTATTTGCATCATCGAGGTCAGACTGAGAGAAAGCCTTGACTTTCTTGAAAGAGGCAGTGTGGGCCATGGCATACAGGTCGTACACCTCTGGCACCTTATCCACCTTATTGTGGTGTGCCTGAAAGAGAGAAACAATGTAAATTAGTAATTAAAGGGCTCAAGCTAGCATGATGAATGAATTGCATGAATCATGAAGCAAACCACATACCCAGTTGCGCCCGAACTGATATAAGTTGGAGCTACCTTGATGGTGTGGCACACCTTCCATTTGGGCACGTTTGTCCTTGGCCTCGTTGTGGAGGGCTAGCCATTCTTTTGAGCACCACTCATCGACCAACACCTCCCAACAATCCATCCGATCCGCACACCATCTCGGAGGCGCCTAAGTTAGCAAATAGAAACTTGAGCGCTACGGCTAAGAATTACTAAATGAAGGAACTTAAGTAGAAGGCCTTAAGAATTACCTTCATGTACTGCTCCTTACTCAGGAACTTATCGTGGCACGCCGGCTTGGTCTTCTTGATACCACGCAAGGCGTAGTAGTCTCGAACAGCCTGCACCCGAGCCTCGTGCCGTAAGTTCTGGAGTAGGCGCTTGCAGACGTTCTCGATAACATGTGCCGCGTCCTCCTCGTATCCCTCCTCACACCTGTAGAATGTCTGCAATCAAATGAGACAATATTGATTAGTACAATTAATAACTAGCTAGTTGAAGATTTTTAAATGTGTAAAGGAGAAATTACCCAGAACTTTCTGATCACCATGTCTACCCTTGTGTCGCACACGACACCGTCGATAATCTCATCCGGCGGGGCCGGGGCAGCCACGTAGTGCTCCCAGCTCAATCCAAGCTCTGGAAGCCTACCCTCACCAGGCAACGTGACAAACCCCGGGAAGTTTTGCCGGCAAAGAACTCCAAGGACGGAGTTGGGCCGGCGGACACTATGATGGTGGTCCCAACCCCTACAGCATGACAAGGCCAACGCATTAGTTATTTGAAGAAACGTGAATGCAGAAGGTACAAAAATATTAAATGCACTTACGTACCTCTCCCCATCAGGGAAAATCAACCACCTCTGCTCGCAGGTCGCCGGCACGGACGGGAGCCGTGTAGCACCACGCTGGTAGACGGTGCCCCCCTCCTCCTCAAGATCAGTCGGCTCCCCGCCATCATCAGCATGGCCACTCGGCTCCTCGGGCTGATCCAGCCAGGTACCCCATCCGGACGTGTGCTCCTCCGGGGTCTCGTGGGCCGAACTCTCGTGGGTCGAAGGCCAGTCGACCCGAGGCTCGTGGGCCCAAGACCCGTGGACCGGAGGCTCGTGGACCGGAGTCCGTGTAGCCTCCTCCTCGGACGAGTCCACCCTAGCAGTCACGTGCTCGGGTGAAACAGCTGGGGGTGGCGGCGAGGAAGGCGCCATAGCAGTCACCCTACCTCCTCTCCCGCGACCACATGCCCCACCTCCTCTCTTCCTACCTCGTCCCCTGCTGGGCACCGCGGTCGACGAAGAAGGGCCCGGCGGTGTGGCCATACTGTCCAGCAACGCTCGGCGGAGAGGTGCGTCTGGAATGGAAGACCTCAGACCACGCGCCGACGAAGAAGGGGCCTTGGCGTGCTCCCGACCAGCGCCCACCATCTTTCAACACCTGCCATGACAAACAGTAAACGAAATTAGTACAACATAAAAAAAGACCGACATGAATAATAATATGTGTATCACTTAAGTGTATCATCATCAAGTACAACATAAAAAAATTTAATACCTGACACTACTAATAATCTCGATCAGTATCATCAATAAATGCATAATCATCATCATCACTATAATCAATGACGGGCTCATAGGGTTCAGTGGCATCAACATGTGGAAGGCCACCTTGACGTAATCGGTCAAGCAATGACAGGTCATCCGCAGCAGTAACCTCTTCTTGTTCCGGCTCTTCTTGTTCCTCCTCTGGGGTGATGTCGGATTCACTGTCGCTGTCTACTTCAATGTTTTGGGGTGAAGTATAGCGGTTCTTGAAACGCTTTTTGGAAAGACGTGTCTCTTGGAAGAATTCTCCTTCATATGTGTCTGGGTTAATGTGAGGTTCATAATCCTCTTCCTTTGGGGGAGATAGTCTAGCACGTGGCGGCACTTCATAAACGACATCCCAACCTTTCAGATTTAGATTAGTTTGGCAGGCCCACGGTAGATAGAATACTTGGGTCGCCTGTTGAGCCGTAATATAGACATCAGGAACATCTAAATGGGTGCTTTGGTTGATTTCAACTAGCCCTATATGTTCATGAGTCCTTCTAGTCTCCTTCGGCTGAAACCAATAACATTTGAAGACTACGACATTCGGTGGGTTTTCACCATAGAATAGAAGTTCATAAATTGCTTCAACTCTCCCATAATACTCGGTACCTCCTTCGCCGATAGCAGATACACAACAATTTGTAGACTTTCGGTCGGCCATAGATAGCTCTTTGCCATAGGTACGGAAGCGATACCCGTTGATGTCGTATTTGTCAAATGAACGGACCTTATAGTCAAAACCATTAGCGACTTGTCTCAATTCGGCGTCCATAGACTCTGAATTAGCCTACAAGTTTAACATGAAAGGATTGTTGCATTACACACAAATTAGCGAATGAAACCGGGATAGCCGCCTACAAATTAGCCTAAAGGTCTAATAGAAATTACCGTTTGTTTGAACCAAGAGATTAAACCGGGATAGCCGCCTCCTTTCTTTGCGAGAAGCTCATACTCTTCGACAGAATCCTTTTGGATCACCGCTCCATACGAGAATAAGGCGACGTATCGACTGTATGAAATATCCCGGAATAAGAGCAGTTCAAAGGAAATAGAAGTTGCGAAACTATGTACCGAGAACTTACTCGATGTACGGCCGCACTTCTATCAGGTTGTTGAAGATATACAACGAAATGGTCCACCATTGTTCGTTATCCAAAGATACTGGATTTGAAACACTGGCTGGTGCGAGATTCCCTTTGAATAGGCTGAGGTTGGATCCACCCTTTTTAGGGTCGTCAGCATTGTACCGAGGCTTCGGATTATGCAAATGACTATTTTTGGCTTCGTAGTGTGCTGTCACGAAGTTTGCCGCCTCCTCAGTGATGAATGCCTCAGCCATCGATGCTTCAATTCTACGTTTATTTTTACATTTTTGTCGAAGCGTCTTCTGCATCCTCTCAGTTGGGTAGCACCAACGATTTTGCACGCCCCCCCCCCCAATCTTGCCTTGGTCGGGAGATGCAAAATCAAATGTTGCATTGGATTAAAGAAGCCCGGTGGAAAGATCTTCTCTAACTTGCAGATCAACTCCGACGCCAACTCTTCCATTTCTTCTAGCACGCCAGGCGATAGTTCTTTCGCACAAAGAACACGGAAGAAATAGCTGAGTTCTGCCAGTACTAGCCATTCATCCTCAGGGATGAATCCACGCAACATCACCGGCATTACCCTCTCAATCCATATGTGCCAATCATGACTCTTGAGACCAAATATCTTCAATTTATCAAGACTGGCTCCCCTCTGTAGATTCGCTGCATACCCATCGGGGAACATCAACTGCATTTTCACCCACAAGATAATTTCCCTCACAGCTGGCCTTCCAAGATTGAACCATGCCTTTGGCTTCGTCCAGTTCTGCTTTCCTTTCGGTTCTTTCATGTTTTGTAACGGCCTATCACATAGCGCCTCCAGATCGACTCTAGCCTTAGTATTATCCTTTGACTTCCCATCTATGCTGAACAATGTACCAAAAAGTGCCTCGGCGATATTCTTCTCAGTGTACATCACGTCGATGTTGTGTGGGCAAAGGAGGTCTTTGAAGTAAGGCAGATCCCATAAGCATGTTTTGTGAGTCCAGGCGTGCTTAGAATTATACCCCTTGAAGTACCCTGGACGCTCTGGATCTGGCTCGAGAGCGTTTAACTGATCCAGGGTCTGTTGGCCTGTCAATGCAGGTGGTGCAGAGTTTTTGACAACTCTACCTCTGATGAAGTTCTTCTTGTCTTTCCTGAACTTATGGCGAGGATTCAGGAACTGTCTATGCATGTCGAAGCAAGAAAACTTGCGACCGGCCTGAAGCCAACAAAACTCAAGAGCTCCCTTGCATGTGGGGCACGGGAACCTTCCATGCACACACCAGCCAACGAATAGCGCATACGCTGGCAAGTCATGCGTCGAGTACATGTACCAGACACGCATTATGAAGTTCCGTTTGCTATAGGCGTCGTATGTCTTGAACCCATTATCCCAGGCTTCTTGCAATTCGTCCTTAAGCGGTTGCATGTACACATTCATATTTTTCCCCGGATAGTTGGGCCCTGGAATATCAACGTCAGGAAAATGTTCTTTCTTTGCATAATCTGTCCGGGGGGGATTGAGTGGAAAGACAAATACGGGCCAACAACTGTATTGGGCTGCCGTCATACCAAACACACTGAACCCATCCGTGTTGATGCCGACTCGAGGATGCCTCGGATCTGCCGCTTTGTCACCATGTAATTCATCAAACTTTTTCCACGCAACACCATCCGATGTGTGTACAATCATCAGATTCCCATCTGCATCTAGTTCGGTTCTTTTGCCCGTTTTGTGCCATGTCATCTGTCTGGCCGTCTCTTCGACCATGAAAAGACGTTGAAGTCTTGGTACGATTGGCATATACCGAAGAACACTAACGGGGATTTTGGTCTGTGTCTTCTCACCCATACCGTTGTCTACCACAACATACCTGGAAGACTTGCAAATGGGACAATAGTTCAAGTCCGCATAGTCAAGCCTAAACAAGACACATCCTTTCTCACAGGCATGTATCTTATCGTAGGGCATCTTCGGTGCACGGAGGATTTTGTCCGACTGGTACAGGTTTGCAGGCATTACATGGCCTTTGGGTAGAAAGCGTCCAAATACTGTCATCATTGCATCGTAGCATTCTCTGCCCAAGTTGAACTGAGCCTTCAGAGCCATTACTTGTGAGATGGCATCCAACTGACAAAGCTCAGTGTGCTCATGGAGCGGACGTTTTGAAGACTCCAACATTTCATTGAAGGCCTTTGCAGATTCCTCCATCTCCTCGTCCGAATCCCGAGCATCATCAAAGTCTTGCACCATGTTTTCCATCCCGGTACCTTGCTCGTCGGTGCGACGACGATCCACCTCAGCTCGGTCACGTTGGGCAGACTCACCATGAAATGTCCACACCGTATAATCGGGCGTAAAACCACTCTTCTGCAGGTGTTTGCCCATTTCAGCCTCTGTCCTCTTTTCCCAATTGCCGCACCGTAAACAGGGGCACCAGGTTTTCCTCTGGCCATTTGCAAATGCGGCTCGCACAAACCCCTTGGTTTTTGTGAACCATTCAGTGCTCCATTTGTTCTGACCAGTGTGACCGGTGTACATCCACGCACGATCACTCATCTTGACTTTCAGAGCTACTAGACACACAACAAATATATATATATATAATTCACCATGTATATATTCATCAGTTGATCTACTTTGTCAATTTTATTACGTCCATGCAACCTACACTCTAATAGGTAATGATAGGTCCTAATCCCACCCGAGTATGTTTAGATTGG
>NC_057799.1:117362265-117517780 GCF_018294505.1 Triticum aestivum
GGGTGGGAAGTGGTGGCGGGGCGCGTCCGCGAGGAGAGAACAGAGAGTAACGGGCGGGGGGGTACGGGCCGTTAGGTAGTCTCCTCTTTGTCGTCCGCCTCTCTTTGCCGTCCGCCCTTTTGCCTCTTTGCCGTCTGCTGGCAGACGGCAAAGAGGTGGGCCGTTAAGTTTTTTCCAAACGGGCGGGGGGTGGGGGCCACCTCTCTCTTTGCCGTCTGTTGGCGGACGCCAAAGATTTTTTGCCGTCTGCTGGCAGACGGCAAAGAGCTCGCGGACGGCAAAGAGCTTCTTTGCCGTCTGCCATTTCTTTGCCGTCTGCTTTTGGGTAGCTGATGGCAAAGAGCTTCTTTGCCGTCAGCTAGCAGACGGCAAAGAGCTGGCAGATGGCAAATTAGCTGATTCCAGTAGTGCATGATCTTCATGATAGAGAGTCTCCTATGTTGTCACTTTCATATACTAGTGGGGATCTTTCATAATAGAACTTGGCTTGTATATTCCAATGATGGGCTTCCTCAAAATGCCCTAGGTCTTCGTGAGCAAGCGAGTTGGATGCACACCCACTTAGTTTCTTTTTGAGCTTTCATACACTTATAGCTCTAGTGCATCCGTTGCATGGCAATCCCTACTCACTCACATTGATATCTATTGATGGGCATCTCCATAGCCCGTTGATACGCCTAGTTGATGTGAGACTATCTTCTCCTTTTTGTCTTCTCCACAAACACCATTCTATTCCACCTATAGTGCTATGTCCACGGCTCATGCTCATGTATTGTTCACACACTCATGCCAGTTGTCGGTGCTCATACTTTTTCATTCTAATATCCATGCTAGTTTATTTTCTGTTTTAAGCCCTCTTCTTGTGTGTTTAAAAAAACCTTAAGAAAAACCAAAAAAAATTAGTTGTAGCTTTTAGCTAGTTTACTTTCCACGCCTGTAGTAATAATTAAAAGAAAACCCAAAAAGATTTCTCATTCTTCTTTTGCTTGTTGGGAGCTTTCCCATGTAAATAGTTTTATTTTATTTCTTTTCTTTGGGGGTCGAGAGGAGAAGACCTTGATGAAAATGTTGAAGTGGCCCTCATACGCATTATTGTTGATTTAACCAAGAGCCCATATTACCTTGTCTTCTCCCTTGTATTAAATGCTTGCAGATTCCAGCTTAGTCCAACGCACGAGCACTATTATTATTATCCACACCGTTCGGTCGTGCAAGTGAAAGGCAATAATGACGATATATGATGGACTGATTGAGATGAGAGAAGCTGGTATGAACTCGACCTATCTTGTTTTTGTAAATATGATTAGTTCATCGTTCCTGATTCAGCCTATTATGAATGAAACATATTTGCAATGACAATTAGAGATTATAGTTGCTCATGCCATGCTTAATTAGCTAGGAGTTTATAATGGTCTACCTTGCGTGCCAACATGCTATTAAAATGGTTGTGATGTGGTATGATAAGGTGGTATCCTCCTTTGAACGATTCGAGTGGCTTGACTTGGCACATGTTCAGGCATGTAGTTGAAATAAAATCAACATAGCCTCCACGATATTTATGTTCATGGTGAATTATATCCTACTCATGCTTGCACTCAGTGTTGATTAATTTTAATGCATGGTCATGACTGTTGTCGCTCTCTAGTTGGTCGCTTCCCAGTCTTTTTCTAGCTTTCACTTGTACTAAGCGGGAATACTGCTTGTGCATCCAACTCCATAAACCCCAAAGTTATTCCATATGAGTCCACCATACCTTCCTATATGCGGTATCTACCTGCAGTTCCAAGTAAATTTGTATGTGCGAAAATCTAAACCTTCAAATGAAATTCTGTTTTGTATGCTCAAATAGCTCATTTATCAATTAGGGCTGTCTGTATCTTCCATGCTAGGTGGGTTATTCTCACGAGGAGTGGACTCCACTCCTCACTCACGAGAAAATGTCCGGTAACCGAGATGCCCAGTCCCATGCTCAAACCAAATCAAAATAATTGCAAACAAAACTCCCCCAGGACTGTTGTTAGTTGGAGGCACCCGTTGTTTCGGGCAAGCCATGGATTGATGTTTGTTGGTGGTGGGGGGTATAAACTTTACCATTCTTTTTGGGAACCGCCTATAATGTGTGTAGCATGGAAGATATCGAGAACTCTTGGTTGTTATGTTGACAATGAAAGTATGCCACTCAAAATATTATTTGTCTCTATTTCAAAACTCGAGCTCTAGCACCTCTACAAATCCCTGCTTCCCTCTGCGAAAAGCCTATCTATTTACTTTTATGTTGAGTCATCATCCTCTTATTAAAAAGCACCAGTTGGAGAGCACCGCTGTCATTTGCATGCATTACTATTAGTTTACATTGAGTATGACTATGACTGGATCTCTCTTACCATGAATTACAATGTCTAGTCAGTCCTTGATCTTCATAGGTGCTCTGCATTTATGTTTTGCGGTCTCAGAAAGGGCTAGCGAGATACCATCTTATTATATCATATTATGATTGTTTTGAGAAAGTGTTGTCATCCGAGATTTATTATTATTGCTCGCTCGTTGATTATGCCATTAATATGAGTAAACATGACACTTAAGTGTTATTGTGAATATGGTTAGTTCATAATCTTTGCTGAAAACTTGAATGCTGGCTTTACATATTTACAACAACAAGAGCGAACAGAGTTTGTAAAAGTTTTTCTTTATCACTTTCAGTTTGTCAACTGACTTGCTTGAGGACAAGCAAAGGTTTAAGGTTGGGGGAGTTGATACGTCTCCATCGTATCTACTTTTCCAAACACTTTTGCCCTTGTTTTGGACTCTAACTTGCATGATTTGAATGGAACTAACCCGGACAGACGCTGTTTTCAGCAGAATTGCCATGGTGTTATTTTTGTGCAGAAATAAAAGTTCTCGGAATGACCTGAAACTTCACGGAGAATATTTTTGGAATAAATAAAAATACTGGCGAAAGAATCAACACTAAGGGGCCCACACCCTGTCCACGAGGGTGGGGGCGTGCCTGCCCCTGTCTTTGTGGGCCCCTTGAGGCTCCACCGACCTCAACTCCAACTCTATATTCACGTTCGGGGAGAAAAAATCAAAGAGAAGGATTCATCGCGTTTTACGATACGGAGCTGCCGCCAAGCCCTAATCTCTCTCGGGAGGGCTGATCTGGAGTCCGTTCGGGGCTCCGGAGAGGGGAATCCGTTGCCATCGTCATCATCAACCTTCCTCCATCACCAATTTCATGATGCTCACCGCCGTGTGTGAGTAATTCCATTGTAGGCTTGCTGGACGGTGATGGGTTGGATGAGATTTACCATGTAATCGAGTTAGTTTTGTTAGGGTTTGATCCCTAGTATCCATTATGTTCTGAGATTGATGTTGCTATGACTTTGCTATGCTTAATGCTTGTCACTAGGGCCCGAGTGCCATGATTTCAGATCTGAACCTATTATGTTTTCATGACTATATGTGAGTTCTTGATCCTATCTTGCAAGTCAATAGTCACCTACTATGTGTTATGATCTGGCAACCCCGAAGTGACAATAATCGGGACCACTCCCGGTGATGACCGTAGTTTGAGGAGTTCATGTATTCACTAAGTGTTAATGCTTTGGTCCAGTACTCTATTAAAAGGAGGCCTTAATATCCCTTAGTTTCCAATAGGACACCGCTGCCACGGGAGGGTAGGACAAAAGATGTCATGCAAGTTCTTTTCCATAAGCACGTATGACTATATTCGGAATACATGCCTACATTACATTGATGAACTGGAGATAGTTCTGTGTCACCCTATGTTATAACTGTTACATGAGGAATCGCATCCGACATAATTATCCATCACTGATCCAATGCCTACGAGCTTTTCACATATTGATCTTTGCTTAGTTACTTTACCGTTGTCACTGTTACAATTACTACGAAACTGCTACTGTTACTTTTGCCACTGTTACCGTCACTTCCATACTACTTTGCTACTAAATACTTTGTTGCAGATATTAAGTTTTCCAGGTGTGGTTGAATTGACAACTCAACTGCTAATACTTGAGAATATTCTTTGGCTCCCCTTGTGTCGAATCAATAAATTTGGGTTGAATACTCTACCCTCGAAAACTGTTGCGATCCCCTATACTTGTGGGTTATCAAGACTAAGTCTGACAGTAAGAATAGGGGGTACGTAGGAGGAGGCAAGCTCCTAGCTACGGTGAGGTTGTGCACGCGGTGTTTACGAGTTCAGGCCCCTCTCGGAGGAGGTAACAGCCCTACGTCTCGGTGCCTCGGAGGCTTGTCGACTGGATTATGCGTGAGAGTTACAGGGGGTGCGAACTCTTATGCCAGAGGAGGGGGTGGATTATATAGAGTGCACTAGGACCCCAGCCGTCCCCCGTTAGATAGGGCTCAATGTGAGTTAAGACAGGGGCGTTACAGGTAACGCCGGCTATTAATGGTCTTTATGACTACGGAGTGAACGCCTGACCGTTGCCATCCTGGGTGGCTTTAGATCTTCTACAATCTGAGTGATTCTTCATATGGTCGAGTGACGCTACCGTGGTCTAGTGGAATTGGGATGTCTGAGTGGAATCTCCTGTCGAGTGGATTGCACTTCAAGGGATTTCAGTCGGTGCATTCTGTTGGACTTTGAACGTCTTTGACTCTAGGGCAGTGTCCTTGGGTAGGGTTTTTAGGTCAGGCCTATGACCCTACCCTAGGTACATGTCATCGTCATTAGAACCCGAATGGATTGAGGTTCGAGTGAAGAAGGGTTGAAGTTGATTCTGATTTGATTCGATGCTTCGGAGGCATTTCATCGAGGTCTTGGAAGCATACTAGTACTTTAACCCTGTGCCAGTCGCCTCGATCGATTCCGATTCCTGAGATTGCCGAGTGGACTATGTTGTAGATCTTCGAGTGAATTAGAGCGTGATATCTTTGATGTGATTGATTGCTCTGCGGTTCCCGGATCTCATGGGATTCGAAATTTTGGAGAAGCGCGCGGGACGGAGCGTGGTGCAGTAAACAGAACGAGTACATAGGAACGCCTCGATCTTTGCGCTACCTTTTTCACCATGTATCGAGCGAGCGTCTATTTCAGGATGTGATATGATCTCTCGGACCCACGGGTCAGTCACTCGGGAGCAGCCCCATAAAAGGGGTCGAGGCTGATGCGATGTACTGTGTGCCCCATTCAATCCCCTTTCTCTCTGCTTCTCCACCTTGCTTCTCCTTGCTCTCGACGCTTTCGCCCGGCCTGCCCACACTCTGCTGCCATGGTGAAGGAAAAGACTGCGGCCCTGGAGCGTGCAAGGAAGGCGACGGCGGCGGCGAAGGGCAAGAAGACGGCGAGGGGGACGTCGTCTCGGTCCGGTCTGCCGCCTGGTTGGATCCGGTGGGACTGGATCCGCTCCACTGTCATGAAGGAGGACCTGGAGAATCTTGCCCATGACGGCTTGATCGCTCACGGGTCCTGGAGGCTGCCGGGGAATGAATCTGAGCCCCAGCCACGCGAGGGTGAGTGCGTCCTCCTCACCACCCACATCGATCGAGGTTTCTCCCTGCCTCTGATACGTCTCCAACGTATCTATAATTTATGAAGTATTCATGCTATTATATTATCTGTTTTGGATGTTTATGGGCTTTACTAAACACTTTCATATTATTTTTGGGACTAACCTATTAACCGGAGGCCCAGCCCACATTGTTGTTTTGTTGTCTATTTCAGTGTTTCAAAGAAAAGGAATATCAAACGGAGTCCAAACGGAATGAAACCTTCGGGAGAGTTATTTTTGGAACGGAAGCAATCCAGGAGACTTGGAGTAGACGTCAGGGAAGCTTCGAGGAAGCCACGAGGCAGGGAGGTGCGCCCTACCCCCCTGGGCGCCCCCACCCTCGTGGGCCCCTCGTGGCTCCCCTGACCGACTTCTTTCGCCTATATATGTCCATATACCCTAAAAACATCGATGAACACAATAGATCGGGAGTTCCGCTGCCACAAGCCTCTGTAGCCACCAAAAACCAATCGGGACCCTGTTCCGGCACCTTGCCGGAGGGGGGATCCATCACTGGTGGCCATCTTCATCATCCTGGCGCTCTCCATGACGAGGAGGGAGTAGTTCACCCTCGGGGCTGAGGGTATGTACCAGTAGCTATGTGTTTGATCTCTCTCTCTCTCTCGTGTTCTTGAGGTGGTACGATCTTGATGTATTGCGAGCTTTGCTATTATAGTTGGATCTTATGATGTTTCTCCCCCTCTACTCTCTTGTAATGGATTGAGTTTTCCCTTTGAAGTGATCTTATCGGATTGAGTCTTTAAGGATTTGAGAACACTTTATGTATGTCTTGCATGTGCCTATTTGTGGTGACAATGGGATATTCACGTGATCTACTTGATGTATGTTTTGGTGATCAACTTGCGAGTTCCGTGACATTGTGAACTTATGCATAGGGTTTGGCACACGTTTTCGTCTTGACTCTCCGGTAGAAACTTTGGGGCACTCTTTGAAGTTCTATGTGTTGGTTGAATAGATGAATCTAAGATTGTGTGATGCATATCGTATAATCATACCCATGGATACTTGAGGTGACATTGGAGTATCTAGGTGACATTAGGGTTTTGGTTGATTTGTGTCTTAAGGTGTTATTCTAGTATGGACTCTTGAATAGATCGATCAAAAAGAATAACTTTGAGGTGGTTTCGTACCCTACCATAATCTCTTCGTTTGTTCTTTGCTATTAGTGACTTTGGAGTGACTCTTTGTTGCATGTTGAGGGATAGTTATATGATCCAATTATGTTATTATTGTTGAGAGAACTTGCACTAGTGAATGTATGAACCTTAGGCCTTGTTTCCTAGCATTGCAATACCGTTTACGCTCACTTTTACCACTTGCTACCTTGCTGTTTTTATATTTTCAGATTACAAAAACCTATATCTACCATCCATATTGCACTTGTATCACCATCTCTTCGCCGAACTAGTGCACCTATACAATTTACCATTGTATTGGGTGTGTTGGGGACACAAGAGACTCTTTGTTATTTGGTTGCAGGGTTGTTTGAGAGAGACCATCTTCAACCTACGCCTCCCACGGATTGATAAACCTTAGGTCATCCACTTGAGGGAAATTTTCTACTGTCCTACAAACCTCTGCACTTGGAGGCCCAACAACGTCTACAAGAAGAAGGTTGTGTAGTAGACATCAAGCTCTTTTCTGGCGCCGTTGCCGGGGAGGTGAGTGCTTGAAGGTATATCTTTAGATCTTGCAATCGAATCTTTTAGTTTCTTGTTTTATCACTAGTTTATTTGTAAAAGAAAACTACAAAAAATGGAATTGAGAGTGCCTCATATGCTTCATCTTTTTAATATCTTTCGTGAAAATGATGGAAAGGAAAATTGTTCTCAATTGCTAGAAGAAGAATGCATTAAAATGTTTGGCACTAAATCTTTGAATGATGAGCCTGATTGCAATGTTGTTAGTATGAACTCCTTGAATATCCATAGTACTAATGATGATTGCACTAGTCATGATGAAAATGTCTCTTATAAGCATGTCAACTTTTGTGGAGTGCATAGAGTTTGCAAGTACACACCAAATAGGGAAGATAGATTTTGCAAGAGGCATAAGTATTTAGAAACTAAATGGTTGCAAGAGAGGCTAGATGTTTGTGCTGAAAATTTAAAATTTCTTTGCCATACTTGTGAACTTTGCAATGAACATGGTCATTTAAATCTCCAATGCAAATTATTTCATGATCATATCATGTCCAAAAATTGTCATGATTTGATTTCCCTTGCACATCATAATGAACTTAGTTTTCTTTTGGGTTATGAAGAAATGAAACGTATAACTAAGCATATTCCAGAATATAACCTTGAGAAATTCCTCGATATTGATCTAGAAGAAATTTTTATGTATTGTGCAGTGAATTGCATTGAAAATCCTTATATTGCCAATTACATAAATAAAAGAAAACAAATAGAAGATGAAGAGAATACTAATGAAAGGGAAGAGACTTCCCAATATCCTCCTATTATTTCTTATGATGAATCAGGTAACGAGGAGGAGCTTTCTATTCAACCAATCTCGTTAATAAGGAGCTCAAAAAAGAGGGTTAAACCCACACATAATGTGAAGAAGAAAAAGAAAACATGGAGAAGCAAATGTGAAAAGGTATCCCTCCCAAATGATGTTGCTCCTATTACTCACTGTGATGATGATAATTCCTATACTATTGGTGCTATCCATACTATTAATGATGAGAGTGATTATGCTTATGATATGAAAAGGCTCAAGCTTGGGGATGCTATGTTTGATGAGAATGACATGTTTGATAATATATTTGCTTCAATTAATGTTTGTCCCAAGCTTGGGGATGCTATGTCTAATGAAGATGATATTTTTAGCCTCCCAAGTTTTGATGAGCAAATTTATTATGATGATAGAATGTCTCCTATTTATGATGATTATTGTGATGACATCTATGCTATAAAGAGTAGTGATGATTATATTTATAAAACTTGTCATGATTTTGATTACCCTTTTTCTGAACATTACTCTTATAATGTGGAAACAATTTATAGCATTCGAGTCTCTTATGATACTCCCACTATTCCGAATGAGAAGAATTTTGCTTATATAGAGAGTAGTAAATTTTCTATGCTTGTAGATCATGAAAAGAATGCTTTAGGTGCTGGTTATATGGTTGAATTCATTCATGATGCTACTGAAAATTATTATGAGGGAGGAACATATGCTTGTAGGAGTTGCAATAATATCAAGTTTCCTCTCTATGTGCTTAAAGTTTTAAAGTTATGCTTGTTTTACCTTCCTATGCAAGTTGATTCTTGTTCCCATAAGTTGTTTGCTCACAAAATCCCTATGCATAGGAAGTGGGTTAGACTTAAATGTGCTAGTCATATTCTTCATGATGCTCTCTTTATGTTTCAATTCTTATCTTTTATGTGAGCATCATTGAAATCATCATGCCTAGCTAGAAAGGCATTAAAGAAAAGCGCTTGTTGGGAGACAACCCAATATTTACCCCTACTGTTTTTGTGTGTTCACATGATTAACATACTGTAGTAATCATGTTTTATAGCTTTTGTTTCAATAAAGTGCCAAGTAGAACCTTTGGGAAGACTTGGGTGGAAGTTAATGTGATCTTGCTATAAAAAACAGAAACTTTGCGCTCACGAGTTTAGCTGTCATTTTTTACAGAAGAGTGATTTTAAGTTGATTCTTTTTTCAAAAGATTAATAGACAAATTCCTCAGGTCCACCAATTTATTTCAGAATTTTTGGAGTTCCAGAAGTATACGTTTGATACAGATTACTACAGACTGTTCTGTTTTTGACAGATTCTGTTTTCTATGTGTTGTTTGCTTATTTTGATGAATCTATGAGTAGTATCGGAGGGTATGGACCATAGAGAAGTTGGAATACAGTAGATATTACACCAATATGAATTTAGAATGAGTTCACAACAGTACCTAAGTGGTGGTTTTATTTTCTTATACTAACGGAGCTCATAAGATTTTCTGTTGAGTTTTGTGTTGTGAAGTTTTTAAGTTTTGGGTAAAGATTCGATGGACTATGGAATAAGGAGTGGCAAGAGCCTAAGCTTGGGGATGACCAAGACACACCAAGGTAATATTCAAGGACAACCAAGAGCCTAATCTTGGGGATGCCCCGGATGGCATCCCCTCTTTCGTCTTCGTTCATCGGTAACTTTACTTGGAGCTATATTTTTATTCACCACATGATATGTGTTCTGCTTGGAGCGCCATTTTATTTTGTTAGTATTTGCTTGCTGTTATTTAGAATAATTTTTTTCATCTCTATTTTCAATAAAAATGTCAAGGATAGCCTTTACCATGCTTATTTTGCAAGTATACATGTTGCTGTTTCAAAACAGAAAGTTTACCGCTGTTGCAAAAATTCCTAGAAAAGCAAGAATATGATAAAATGTTGAAACTTTTTGCATATTGAGCTCTGATAAATTTTCTACAGTGTGGTAGAATTTCATAATGTTTGGAGTTAGGGAAGTATTGATACTCTTGCATTCTTTACAGACTGTACTGTTTTGGCAGATTGCTGTTATGATTGCATTGTTTGCATATGTTTGCTTGTTTAATGATTCTATTTGAGGATAGGAGTATTAAATATGCAGAGGCATTTAGTATGCAATGTTGAATAATAATTTTAGTGATTTGTTATAGTAGAGAATGATAAGGTTTTTGCATTGGTTTATACTAACTTATCTCATGAGTTCATGTTGAGTTTGGTGTGGATGAAGCTTTCAAGATTTAGGAAACTGTGATATGAGAGGAATTAAGGAGACACAAAAGCTCAAGCTTGGGGATGCCCAAGGCACCCCAAGATAATATTTAAAGAAGTCTCAAGCATCTAAGCTTGGGGATGCCCCGGTAGGCATCCCACCTTTCTTCTTCAACAATTATCGGTTAGTATCAGTTGAGCCTAAGTTTTAGCTTCTTCACATGATGAGTGCTATCCTTGAAATGTCATTTTATTTTGTTTTGCTTGCTTCTTGAATAATATCCCAAGATCTGAAATTCTTAGATGAGAGAGAGAGTCTTCACATAGCTACATAATTATTTAA
Organism: Triticum aestivum; assembly: GCF_018294505.1. NCBI lineage: Eukaryota > Viridiplantae > Streptophyta > Magnoliopsida > Poales > Poaceae > Triticum > Triticum aestivum. The sequence goes on from NC_057799.1 coordinate 117,372,873, forward strand.
CTACTCATTGATCTTCACTTATATCTTTTTGGAGTAGTTTGTCATTTACTCGTGTGCTTCACTTATATCCTATGAGTAAATGGTTGAATGATTTGAATGTCATAAATCTGAAATTATATATGTTTCATATGCCTTTCCCATGGGGAGTAATGCCTTCAGATATAAGAAGTAGAGGTGGTAAATTTTTTGAAGGTTAGCAAACATTGTATTGGTCACTTGAACATTTCATGAAAGAAATATTGGAGGAGGAGAGATTTCACATATAAATATACTATCTTGGACATCTTCTATGATTGTGAGCCCCATTAATTATTTTCAAACCTAAGCAAATTAGTTGAAGTTGGACAAGGAAGACAACATAATGAGTTATGCTTGGGTACATTTGTATAGAAGTTATATTGTTATGGATCCTCTAACATGTGGTGCTTGCTATTTAGAATCCTTTGCTAGCCAAAATTTCCGTACTAAGCGAGAATACTGCTTGTGCATCCAAATTCCTTGAACCAAGTTTCTTCCATGAGTGTCCACCATATCTACCTATATGCGGTATTTACCTGCTGTTCCAAGTAAATTTGCATGTGCCAAACTCTAAACCTTCAAATAATAATCGGTTTTGTATGCCCGAATCGCTCATGTAGCGACTAGGGGCTGTCAGTATCTTCCATGCTAGGTGGGTTATTCTCACGATGAGTGGACTCCGCTCATCATTCACGAGAAAATGGCTGGTAACTGGGATGCCCAGTCCTATGATCAAAAGATCAAAAACAAATTCGCAAATAATTTAAACAAACTCCTCCAGGATTGTTGATAGTTGGACAACACCCGTTGTTTCGGACAAGCCGTGGAGTGTGATTGTTGGTGGAGGGGGAGTAAAATCTTTACCTTTCTGTTTGGGAACTGCCTATAATGTATCTAGTATGGAAGATATTGGGAACTCTTGGTCGTTATGTTGACAATGAAAGCATACATCTCAAAATTATTTTCATCTCTGTTTTAGCTTCGAGCTCTGGCACCTCTGCAAATCCCTGCTTCCCTCTGCGAAAGGCCTATCTTTTACTTTTATGCAAGAGTCAGTAGTATTCCTTCTCATTCCAACCTACTCTTTAGTTGGCAAGCATCATGTGGTGGAGAAAGAACTAAGCATATATGGCCATTCAAATATATTTGATCATGAATTATTATTGTTGACAATTATCTATATGATAAATAAGTTGGGAGGCAAAACATTAAGCCCCTATCTTTCTCTGTGTTCGATGGATGCTATTTGTTCTAAAAATATGCTTTGAGTGGTAGCAATCATGGAAGACTATATGATAGTTGAGTATGTGAGATTTGCTAAATCAAAGCTCTTACATAGACCCTTCCTGAAAATAAGATGAATTGCAATTGTTTGATGACTGAGAACATAGTTCGTTAGTTTTCAAGAAAGTTTATGGTCTATGCTTTAACATGTGAATAGCTTGTTACTTGATCATGAGAAGTTTTATGACATGAGCTACTGTTATGACATATAATGATGCTAGAAAAGGTGATTGAAATTATCATTGATCAAACTTGTGCACCTGCTAGCACTCACACTTCATAAATTATTTCTTTTATCATTTACCTACTCGAGGACGAGCAGGGGATGCTGATACGTCTCCAATGTATCTATAATTTATGAAGTATTCATGTTATTATATTATCTGTTTTGGATGTTTATGGGCTTTACTAAACACTTTTATATAATTTTTGGGACTAACCTATTAACCGGAGGCCCAGCCCAAATTGCTCTTTTCTTCCCTATTTCAGTGTTTCGAAGAAAAGGAATATCAACCGGAGTCCAAACGGAATGAAACCTTCGGGGGAATTATTTTTGGAACGGAAGCAATCCAGGAGACTTGGAGTAGACGTCAGGGAAGCTTCGAGGAAGCCACGAGGCAGGGAGGCGCGCCCTACCACCCTGGGCGCGCCCCCACCCTCGTGGGCCCCTCGTGGCTCCCCTGACCGACTTATTTCGCCTATATATGTCCATATACCCTAAAAACATCGATGAACACAATAGATCGGGAGTTCCGCCACTGCAAGCCTCTGTAGCCACCAAAAACCAATCGAGAACCTGTTCCGGCACCCTGCCGGAGGGGGGATCCATCACCGGTGGCCATCTTCATCATCCCGGCGCTCTCCATGACGAGGAGAGAGTAGTTCACTCTCGGGGCTGAGGGTATGTACTGATGCGTCTCCAACGTATCTATAATTTTTGATTGTTCCATGCTATTATATTATCTGTTTTGGATGTTTATGGGCTTTACTACGCACTTTTATATTACTTTTGGGACTAACCTATTGACCTAGAGCCCAGTGCCAGTTTCTGTTTTTTCCCTTGTTTCACTGTTTCGCAGAAAAGGAATATCAAACGGAGTCCAAACGAAATGAAACCTTCGGGGAACAGAAGAGATCGGGAGTTCCGCCGCCGCAAGCCTCTGTAGCCACCAAAAACCAATCAGGACCCTGTTCCGGCACCCTGCCGGAGGGGGGGACCCTCACCGGTGGCCATCTTCATCATCCCGGCACTCTCCATGACGAGGAGGGAGTAGTTCACCCTCGGGGCTGAGGGTCTGTACCAGTAGCTATGTGTTTGATCTCTCTCTCTCTCTCGTGTTCTTGACGTAATACGATCTTGATGTATCACGAGCTTTGCTATTATAGTTGGATCTTATGATGTTTCTCCCCCTCTACTCTCTTGTAATGGATTGAGTTTTCCCTTTGAAGTTACCTTATCGGATTGAGTCTTTAAGGATTTGAGAACACTTGATGTATGTCTTGCGTGGGATACCCGTGGTGACAATGGGGTATTCTATTGATTCACTTGATGTATGTTTTGGTGATCAACTTGCGGGTTCCGCCCATGAACCTATGCATAGGGGTTGGCACACGTTTTCGTCTTGACTCTCCGGTAGAAACTTTGGGGCACTCTTTGAAGTACTTTGTGTTGGTTGAATAGATGAATCTGAGATTGTGTGATGCATATCGTATAATCATACCCAAGGATACTTGAGGTGACATTGGAGTATCTAGGTGACATTAGGGTTTTTGTTGATTTGTGTCTTAAGGTGTTATTTTAGTACAAACTCTATGATAGATTGAACGGAAAGAATAGCTTCGTGTTATTTTACTACGGACTCTTGAATAGATCGATCAGAAAGGATAACTTTGAGGTGGTTTCGTACCCTACCATAATCTCTTCGTTTGTTCTCCGCTATTAGTGACTTTGGAGTGACTCTTTGTTGCATGTTGAGGGATAGTTATGTGATCTAATGATGTTATTATTGTTGAGAGAACTTGCTCTAGTGAAAGTATGAACCCTAGTCCTTGTTTCAACGCATTGCAATATCGTTTGTGCTCACTTTTATCATTAGTTACCTTGCTGTTTTTATATTTTCAGATTACAAATACCTATATCTACCATCCATATTGCACTTGTATCACCATCTCTTCGCCGAACTAGTGCACCTATACAATTTACCATTGTATTGGGTGTGTTGGGGACACAAGAGACTCTTTGCTATTTGGTTGCAGGGTTGCTTGAGAGATACCATCTTCATCCTACGCCTCCCACGGATTGATAAACCTTAGGTCATCCACTTGAGGGAAATTTGCTACTGTCCTACAAACCTCTGCACTTGGAGGCCCAACAACGTCTACAAGAAGAAGGTTGTGTAGTAGACATCAAGCTCTTTTCTGGCGCCGTTGCCGGGGAGGTGAGTGCTTGAAGCTATATCTTTAGGTCTTGCAATCGAATCTTTTTGTTTCTTGTTTTATCACTAGTTTAGTCTATAAAAGAAAACTACAAAAAATGGAATTAAGGGTGCCTCATATGCTTCATCTTTTTAATGTCTTTCGTGAAAATGATGGGAAGGAAAACTGTGCTCAAGTGCTAGAAGAAGAATGCATTAGAATGTTTGGCACTAAATATTTGAATGATGAGCATGATTGCAATGTTGTTAGTATGAATTCCTTGAATATCCATGATGCTAATGATATGCAAAGCCACAAGCTTGGGGATTCTATGTTTGATGAAGATGATATGTTTAGTCCCCCAAGTTTTGATGAGCAAATTTATTATGATGAAAGCATGCCTCCTATTTATGATGATTATTGTGATGACACGTATGCTATAAAGAATAATGATAACCATGAAACTTGTCATCATGATTTTAATTTTCAATTGGATTATGCTTCACATGATAGCTATTTTGTTGAGTTTGCTCCCACTACTATTGATGAGAATAAATTTGCTTATGTGGAGAGTAGTAAAATTTCTATTGCAAGTAGATCATGAAAAGAATGCTTTATGTGCTGGTATTATGGTTGAATTCATTCATGATCCTACTGAAAATCATTATGAGGGAGGAATATATGCTTGTAGGAATTGCAATAATATCAAGTTTCCTCTCTATGTGCTTAAAGTTTTGAAGTTATGCTTGTTTTGCCTTCCTATGCTAGTTGATTATTGTTCCCATAAGTTGTTTGCTCACAAAATCCCTATGCATAGGAAGTGGGTTAGACTTAAATGTGCTAGTCATATTCTTCATGATGCTCTCTTTATGTTTCAATTCTTATCTTTTATGCGAGCATCATTGAAATCATCATGCCTAGCTAGGGGCGTTAAACGATAGCGCTTGTTGGGAGGCAACCCAATTTTATTTTAGTTTCTTGCTTTTTGGTTCTGTTTAGTAATAAATAATCCATCTAGCTTCTGTTTAGATGTGGTTTTATGTTTTAATTAGTGTTTGTGCCAAGTTAAACCTACAGGATCTTCTTGGATGATAATTATTTGATCTTGCTGAAAATTCTAGAAACTTTCTGTTCACGAAAACAGTTGTTAAAAATCACCAGAATGTGATAAAATACTGATTCCAATTGAAGCAGATCAATAATCAAATTATCTAGGTCATCCCATTTTTGTGGAATTTTTTGAGTTCCAGAAGTTTGCGTTAGTTACAGATTACTACAGACTGTTCTGTTTTTGACAGATTCTGTTTTTCGTGTGTTGTTTGCTTATTTTGATGAATCTATGACTAGTAAAATAGTTTATAAACCATAGAGAAGGTTGAATACAGTAGATTTAACACCAATAAAAATAAAGAATGAGTTCATTACAGTACCTTGAAGTGGTGTTTTGTTTTCTTTCGCTAACGGAGCTCACGAGATTTTCTGTTAAGTTTTGTGTTGTGAAGTTTTCAAGTTTTGGGTAAAGATTCGATGGACTATGGAATAAGGAGTGTCAAGAGCCTAAGCTTGGGGATGCCCAAGGAACCCCAAGGTAATATTCAAGGTCACCAAAAAGCCAAAGCTTAGGGATGCCCCGGAAGGCATCCCCTCTTTCGTCCTCATCCATCGGTAAATTTACTTGGAGCTATATTTTTATTCACCACATGATATGTGTTTTGCTTGGAGCGTCATTTTATTTTATTTTGTTTTGCTTGCTGTTTGAATAAAGTATCAAGATCTGAAATTCTTAAATTTTAGAGAGTCTTCACATAGTTGTATAATTATTCGACTACTCATTGATCTTCACTTATATCTTTCGGAGTAGTTTGTCATTTGCTCTAGTGCTTCACTTATATCCTTTTAGAGCACGGCGGTGGTTTTGTTTTGAAGAAATAGATGAACTCTCATGCTTAACTTATATTATTTTGAGAGTCTTTAGAACAGCCTGGTAGTTTGCTTTGGTTATGAAACTAGTCTTAATATGATGGGCATCCAAGATGGGTATAATAAAAACTTTCATATAAGTGCATTGAATACTAAGAGAAGTTTGATACACTACAAAAAAAAGACACATCCGTGACATTTTGGGCCGAACAAATTTTTTTTCTGTCATACATATGACACTTCTATGACGATAATTGTGACAAAACCCGGTATCATCATAGATGTGGTGGGCTCCTACTTCTATGACAAAAAATCATGACAGAAAATGGGCATTTCGTGCTGGGCGGGCCGGAGATGCAGCTGCATGACATTCTTTGGGCCATCCATGATGGAAAAAACCATGGTAGAAGCGAGGGCGAGGAAAATTTCGGGGAGTTCCCGGTTACGGTGGGAGGTCGGGGGCCGAGCGATGCGCGTTTCTCTTGTACACGTACGCGCGTGTGTGCGAGGCGTTGGCTCTAACTGAACCCGAGCGAGGCGTTGGGCTCTAACTGAACCCGAGTGATTGCACTGCAGGCTACGCGTTACTGAACCCAAGCGATCGATCGATGGCTGTTAACTGAACCCGATCGAGCGATTCCTTCGCTACTGCTGTTAACTGAAGCCGATCGATGCTGCCTCTGGATGAACAGTGAGCGTTGCTGGGGGGTTTCGATGAACAGTTCCCGGTGGGGGTGGATGAACAAGACCCCGTGGTGTTGCCTCTGGATGAACAGGACCCCGATCGATCGAGCCGGTTGGGGCTGGATGAACAGGACCCCGTGGAGGGCAGGATGAACAGGACCACCCCGTGGAGGGTAGAATGAACAGTAGACGGTGGAGGGCTGGATGAACAGTAGCCCCTGGAGGGGTGGTTGAACAGGAGCCCGTGGAGAGGGCTGGTTGAACAGTAGCCGGTGGAGTAGCGCGTGGTGGAGGCTGGATGAACAGGAGCCCGTGGATGAACAGTCGCAGGTGGAGGCCGGAGGAGGTCGACGGTGGATGAACAGTAGCCGGTGGAGGCTGGAGGGGGTCGACGGTGGAGATGAACAGTATCCCGTGGAGTCCCGTTTTGCGGTACGCCACACCCCTCCCGATGAACAGGACCCCCGTTTCGACCGTAGCGCTCCAACACAAGTCTGTTTCCCCATGAACACGACGACGACGTTGTTTCTCCGTTCCGACCCAGCCCTGTACATGAGCCCTGGCCGTACATATGCGCGAGTAGGCGTTCGAGACCCTGCCCGTATGTACGTACGTGGCCGTATTTTCTTTCTTGCACACTGGCCGCTGTACGTACGTGTACATGCTACGTGCGCGCCTCTACAACGACACGTGCGCGCCTCTACATCCACCAGTATATATGTATGTACACGTTCGCGACCAGAATGACAACGCTACGTACGCTTCGACCAGGTGGGTCCCGACTGTCAGGCACTTCCTTGCCTGCGAAGATGTAGCTGGTGGGTCCCAGCAGTCAGGGGGCGAATCGTTTTTTTGCCCGGACGCACTTCCTTGCATGCGAAGATGTAGCTGGTGGGTCCCACCAGTCAGGGGGAAATGTTTTTTTCGTGAAATACAGTGGCCCGTCCGGTGGGTCCCAGCTGTCAGGTGGAGGAATCATTATTTTCCGCGTAATAAGGAGGCACTTCCTTGCTGCGGCCGTGGACCCAGCTGTCAGCCTCTCCACGTACAGTCCACGTCCAATGGAAGTCGTTCCTTGACCACGTTGACCACGCCGCGCCGAGAGCACCAGGGCGTTGGACGACGGCGAGGCCTAGGAAGGGGACGACGGGGAGCCGGGGAAGACGCGGCAGTGGAAGCCCGCGCGGAGAGGAGTACGAGGGTTCACTGGTTCGGCTGCGGTGTGAGGCTGCCGTCGCCGCAGGGCCTGGCCAGCGGTGGGAATAGTAGGGGGCGGTGAGGCCTCCGCGGCAGCACAGCCGGCCACGGGAGGCAGGAGCATGCGGCACGACCGGCGCTGCTTTGGGCGGCTGGATCAAGAAGACCGGAGGTTGAAGAAGCACTACGGCCGTTGGATGGACATCGTACGGTCACTGGAGCTAGAATCGTTCATATTGACTAAAGTTGACAAGGGCCCCCGTCCCAGTCAACTTAGTAGGCCCACAAGTCAGCCTCCCACCATGGTGGGTCCCATCTAGAAGGGGGAGTATTCATTTTTTTGTGCGTAATAAGGAGGCACTTCCTTGCGGGCGAAGATATAGCTGGTGGGTCCGAGCTGTCAGCGGCGGTAACGTTTTTTCACGAAATACAGAGGCCCTTTCAGTGGGTCCCTGATGTCAGGTGGAGGAATCATTATTTTGCGCGTAATAAGGAGGCATTTCCTTGCGTGCGGCCGTGGACCCAGTTGTCGGCCTCTCCACGTACAGTCCACTTCAGATGCATGTCGGTCGTTGACCACGTTAACCAGGCCGCGCCGAGAGCACCAGGGCGGTGGACGACGGTGAGGCCTAGGAAGGGAACAACACGGAGGCAGGGAAGACTCGGCAGTTGTTTCCCATGCGGAGGGGAGTATGACTGTACGAGGGTTTACTGGTTCGTCTGCCGTCGCCGGAGAATAACAACAGGTGTGGTGAGTAGAGGGATGGCTAGGCCAACGATGGGAGTACGGTGGGGCGGTGAGGCATGTGCGGCAGCAGAGCCGACCGCGGGGAGGAGGGAGCAGGCAGTCCTGCCGGCGCTTGTTTGAGCGGCTGGAGCAGGAAGAGCAGAGATTGAAGAAGCATGACGGCCGTTGGATGGACATCCAATAGTCAGTGCTTGTGCGTCAACCTTTTTTTTAGGAAAGCCTCAAATCTGTGGAAAACAGCATACAACCCATCTGCCATTATTTCTAATAATTTACAGCCCATTTGCTAATTATTAATTTTTTTTGGAGCCCATATTCTTTTTGTTAGCATTACAGGCCATATTGTGGCCACGGTTAAAAAATTATACGAAATTTTGCATATTTCAGTGCGGTCCGAACTGTTTTTAATCCCGAAATTTCGACTCACATTCAAACTGATTTTAAAAATAAATGTATATCAATATAAAATCCAACAAATTCTCCACGCATAAAAATTAATGTAATTTAAAATCTTGAAATGAAAAAAAAGATATTTGAAACTAATTGCCGGTTTGATGTGTTTTAAAAATGTACAGCCCATTTCTCATTACTGATGGGCCATTTTCTCGGCCAACCGAATAAAAGCTCTCCTCGTCTTGAAAGATTTGCAGCCCAACAGGCCTGACAAAGCGACTTACTTGGCAAATCACAAAAAAAACTGGGCTGTGACCATGGACCTAGCTGTCAGCCTCTCCACGTACAGCACTCTTCCGATGGAATGTCGTTGACCACGTTGACCACGCCGCGCCGAGAGCACCAAGGCGGTGGATGACGGCGAGGCCTAGGAAGGGGACGACGCGGAGCCGGGGAAGACGCGGCAGTGGATGCCCACGCGGAGAGGAGTACGAGGGTTCACTGGTTCGGCTGCCGTGTGAGGCTGCCGTCGCCGCAGGGCCTGGCTAGCAGTGGGAGTAGTAGGGGGCGATGAGGCCTCAACGGCCACACAGCCGACCACTGGAGGCAGGAGCAGGCGGTCTCCCCGGCGCTGGTTTGGGCGGCTGGTGCAAGAAGAGCAGCGATTGAAGAAGCAGCAGGACCGTTCGATTCAAATCCAACGGTTACTGCTGCTAGAATCATTTGTTGACTAAGTTGACAAGCCCTGCGTACGCGTCAACTTAGTAGGCCCACAGGTCAGCCTCCCAACCGGTGCGCCCCAGATGTCAGTGGGAGGAATCATTTTTTCGCGTAATAAGGAGGCAGTTGATTGCGTGCGGCCAGGCCAGCGAAGGGAGTAGGGTGGGCCGGGGAAGCCTGCGCGGCATCACAGCGGGCCACAAGAGGAGGGAGAATGCAGTCCCGCCGGTGCTAGTTTAGGCGGCTGGAGGAGGAAGATCAGAGATTGAAGAAGCACGTCGGCCGTTGGATGGACATCCAACAGTCACTGCTGCTAGAATCGTGTGTTCACTGACAAAGCCTTGCGTAAACAAGTCAACCTCGAAATCTGTGGCGTGTACAACCCATTTGCTATTATTTTTATGATTTTTACTCATTTTCTAATTCATATGGAATTTATTGCTGCCCGTTTTCCATTTTTAGAATTGCTGGCCATTTTCTGGTCAGTACCAGGGTCAAAAAATTAACTAAATATGTGGGAAATTTTGAAAATTCGCAATTTTTTGCTGGGGAACAAAATATTCTTAATCCAAAAATTAATAGCCATACTAAAACAAATTTAAAAATAAATTAGTATTATGTCATGTTAAATCCAATGAAATACATATAAGATATCAGTGAAGAACAAAAACAAAAAAAGAAACTTATATCCCATTTGCTATAATTTTTTTGGAATTTTCAACCCCTTTTGATATTACTTTTAACAGACATTGACCATACTCTTAAGCCAGGCTGGAATGCATCCCTCCTCATCTTGAAAGATTTGCAGCCCAGTAATTCGGAGAAAACAAATAGGCCTAGCTTGGGTATTCTTCAAAAAGAAATACTTGGCTACCTATTTTCCCAAAGAACTGGTGCATGAGCATTTAGCTTTATTTATTTATTTACTTATTTATGTTTAGGGGACCATGAGCATGTACCTGGGCCGGATTCATGTGAGAGCCTCCCTTCCAGTTAATTATGGGCTTCTCTATTGGGCCTTCATCAGTGGGCTGCATGTTATCAACAAGTGGAAAATGTGTTCCGTACGAAAAATAGTATGCGCTACGTACGGTACGGGGCAGTAAAGGATCGAACCATGCAACGACTTCCAAAATATTGTGTTTGTTGTTCTAACAACACATTTATTCAACCAACAGACGAAATATACTACTGATTGTACATTGAAAACAGCAGCAGCAGCAACCAGGGCTGGGGGTGCAACAGAAGCAGTAAGCAGGCCAGAAGAGTGAAGACGCAGCTCTCTCTTCCAAACCAAACATTAGCCATCATTACAAAAGGGCTACCAAAAAAGAACAAGTGTATTAATCAAACTAAATAAAGATCCTACTACACCAAGTGTACGCATCTAACTAACTGGCTCAGTTAGACGTTACTATTTATTAAGCTGTGGAGATTGGCTGACGGCTTGAACCAGATGGGTGCCTGACGGGGGAAACTCCAGCCAGCAGGTCGAAGTCTGATACTTGCAACCCTCTCTCCTACTTTGGGCTGCAGAGCGTGGTGGCACATATCAGGGTATGGTGCATGCAGAGACGCATGGTACGCTGTGTACACACAGTTTTGCCTGATGAACGAAACTGCGCTGCCATCATGATCCTTGCCGTCGGTTATCTCCTGGTTAATCGGATAATTCAGTCCGACAAACAGAGAGCGTGTACCAAGGCTACTTACCAGCCTCCAGTCAAAAATTCCTGAAGGCCCAGAGAAGCTGGGATCCTGCTCAAAGACCTTGCAGTGACTGTGATTGTATTCCGCGAAACAACACGTCACGTACGTGCGAACGATCATCAATCTTTCGCCATCGTCTGATCGAGCCAGGAACCACCTGCAACTGCCATGCCGCTTTTCTTTGAAAGGTTCTGGGATTAGGAAGGGTAGGGACACCAGGCGGCCTACAACATCATATCAAGTTGGAGTCAAATAAAAAAGGGCTCTTGATTTAGTCAATCTTAAGAACAGCATGTTATGAGCATGAATATTTTTTCAGCAAATGTTGACAGTAATATAAGCAAGCCATCATGATATCATAGGAAAGTAACATACTGCTGTAACAGCCGTTTGTAGCGATGACTGGAGTAGGCCAGCAATACGTCCAGCCATAGAAGGAGTCGACAGCGTAAATGAAGCCCTTGTGTTCAATGGCATCAGAGAACCATGGAGGATGTATGATCCTGCGATGGACATGCAGATTTATCCACTTACCGCAGTGACCTGTCAGATAGGCGAGACCGCGGTTGAAGAACGCAATTAACCTGAAGTCTTATAATTCACATATCTTGTGGGCACTTGGCAGATTACAACCTTGAGCAAATAAAACTTGGTATCATGTTGGCTACTGTAAGATTCATGCCGACCCAGTACATACCGTTAATGTAGTTGAGGCTGGCTGGGATCGGATCGCAGTCAAGGGGGTTGATGCTCTCCACCCTGCGATCGTTATGCTGCGTGACACGCCGTTTCTGAAGATCAGGCGGCATCAGCAAGCAAGGAGCTGGCTTAAAAAGCTCCGGCCTGAGGGCTTTGAGTAAACGGCACAGCCCCGACGAGCACGCGGCGAGCGGCATGGTACTGAGATTGTCCACACGCGAAACAATGAGCTTGATTACCTCTATGGGGAGCGAATTCCAGCCACTCTTTCGGCGGACGTTGCTCGGTTCTGCCATTGTTAGCGGGGATGGAAGATTGGACGAGATTATGTGCGGACAAAGATGGAGAAGTGAATATGTGTTGCGGGAAGTGGACAGGTGATGATGACTACAGCATGCCGCTTGACTTACGAGACACATACCAGCAGCGTAGGGTCATGTCGATGCCAGACAACTTGCTTGAGTGATCACAGTACTGGTACTCCCTACAGTGCTATGCCCTAACTTGCTTGAGTAGAGTAGTAGAGTAGGACTCTGCTCTACTACTAGCACCGGAGGAGTAGTATATTCTAATCTAAAATAGTTACAAACTTCAATGCCCGAGCGTGGAACGACTACGAACGGTGCTCAAAGACCGTGTCTGCGTGGTGTTTGGACATGGGTGACAACCTCAACGCCAACGGTGCTGCTCCCGTTGCACCGTATGTGTTTCTGTCCTTCCTGTTTGAAATCGTGGTAGAATTCATGTTTCTACTCTGTATCCTACTACTATGCTAGTCCACATGATTAGTTTCATCTCTGTTATAGCCGTCATGATTTATTTTGTGCTTATTCGGATTAAATCTCGTAGTAACTTGCTCATATATTCAACTGGCGCAACGTCCCCTACAGCCACTCCCGTTTCATGGACGGCCTGGTCGATGCCTCCAAGGAGCCCTTCGTCCACTGCTATGAGTGCCCGATGTCGTTTTGTGGCTCGCCGGCGGACATGGTGCATCGCCTCACGAATGCGTGCAGCGGTCACTGCTGGCCCTTGGCGGAGAACATCAAGTACGAGACATGCTACCCGTTCACCATGCCGGAGTCGCTGGAGGATCACCGCCGCCTGCTAGTCTCGGAGGAGGACGGCAGCGTCTTCCTCTTGATCGTGGGCAGGAGTAATCCCATGTGTAAAAACTAATGATATCTTGAGAATTTTCTCGGAAAATAGTATGTCGACAATTTCATCGAAAAAATGATATGTCGAGAAAGATGATAGAGGTGAGGAGGAGTGGGGCGTGGTGGTGACTGGTGGTCGGACTGGGCGGAGGCATGGGGATGGACGGCGCCAGCAGCGGCCACCATGCTAGATTGACCCAGAGACTTCCTTTTGTAGTGGAGTAGGACTGTGCTCTACTACTAGCACCGGAGGAGTAGTATGTTCTAATCTAAAATAGTTACAAACTTCAATGCCCGAGCGTGGAACGACTACGAACCGCCATCGGTGCTAACTCCAATCCTGCAAGTCATGTATTTGTTTCTTTTTAACTTTCTGTACGAATCTGTAGCCAGCCTGCAAGTCATGTACACTGTACTGACAGTGGAACCCACATAGTACTTAGAATACAAGATTAAGGATGCAATTAACTTTTTATAGAGGGAGAATCATACACGCAATTAACTCAAATGGATTGGACGTGACTCTATTATTCTCCAACGGCAACCGACAAATTTCCTCCCGCGGGCCGGAGTAGGTTTCTCGGTTTGCATGCGGGTTTAACGGAGGGGTTTGATGGAGGCGAGGAGGCGTGTTCAGCCGGGCGTGCAGTTGACGGCGCAGTACTATTCGATTTGACAACTACAAGTAGTATATTATAAAAAACAAATAAGAGTAGTAGAGATAGAGATAAGAATAGAGACTAGGGAGGAGCACCATCTACTGCTTCGTGGGCTACTCCTGCGCTCCATTCGGCGGCCGCAACGTCCCCTACAGCCACTCCCTCCTGCGCTCCATTCGGCGGGCGCTGTTGAAATTTGGGGAGCGCACTCTCGCGACTGCTAGCAGCGACGACTTCTTCCCCGACCTCGGCAACCTCTTGCTCAACGACATGGGCGACAACCTCAACGCCAATGGTGCTGCTCCCGTTGCACCGTATGTGTTTCTGTCCTTCCTGTTCGAAATCGTGGTAGAATTCATGTTTCTAGTCTGTGTCCTAGATTCGATCTGTTCATCTACTATGCTTGTCCGCATGATTAGTTTAATCTCTGTTATAGCCGTCATGATTTATTTTGTGCTTATTCGGACTAAATCTCGTAGTAACTTGCTCATATATTCAACTGGCGGAACGTCCCCTACAGCCACTCCCGTTTCATGGACGGCCTGGTCGATGCCTCCAAGGAGCCCTTCGTCTACTACTATGAGTGCCCGGTGCCGTTTTGGGGCTCGCCGGCGGACATCGTGCATCACCTGACGCAGGCGTGCGGCAATCACTACTGGCCCTTGGCGAAGAACATCAAGTACGAGACGTGCTACCCGTTCACCGTGCCGGAGTCGCTGGAGGATCAGCGCCGCCTGCTAGTCTCGGAGGAGGACGGCAGCGTCTTCCTCTTGATCGTGGCCATCGGCGAGGCCCGCAGGCCGCCGCCACATCTCTGTAGTGTGCGTCAGGGGCGATGCCGCTGACGCTGACACTGACACGAGGCCGATGTACGCGTGCGTGCTCACTATTACTACCCCTCGGAGGTACGTGGGCGGCGACACTGGCTACGTCAAGCTGACTTGGACTCTGCCGAGCTGGGACCTTCCCGCCGATGTGGACATGGAAGACGCATGGTATTATTTGACCCCCAACAATGTGCACGGGGACTCCAAGGAGGTTCACCTGGACATCTGCATTATCAAGTTAAATGTTGATCATTAGTCTTCGCTCAATGTAATCCGCTGTCTAAGCATGTGGAGACTTCCATGCATGATCTTGCTCTATTGGAGTACCGCGCATGAATAAAAGTGTATCCGTTTATGGTTTAGTCTAGAATCTTCCATGTATGAATTTTTACTACAGTACTGGTGAAAGACTTACGATGAACCATTTCTTACATCTCCTCTGCCCGCTTGCAAGTCGTCCTGATTTAATCCCTCTGTCGGGGTGTATAAGGGCATGGTTAATATTACTTAATAGTATAGCCAACTATTGACTATAAGAAAGTGCCATGTCATCTGTAGCCAACATGTATAACAATCGATACTCAAAAACTAATTCTTAAAGATCATTTCTTGCAAAGCACAATAAGTGTTATTTCTTCACAAGTTTTGGATGCAGGTTGAACAGTTGAACGCTTTTGTTTGCAAAAGATACCTTTTTATCTATTTCACCCGGATGTTTGTGAGCTCTAGAGATGAAATAATATCCGAAGAAACCTATCGATACCCGTTACACATGAGATGACCCCCACATCCTTTGTCAAAATAAACAACTCCCCGATCAATGCATTTCACTCTTCGGTGCAACGCACGGGCACCTTACTACTATAGATTAGTACGACCAAAAATTGAACTAACATTATATATAGTACGATAATGCTGATGCATGTCACCTAAAATTATATCATTCAAAACTATGTTCAAATACGAATCCAACGATATAGTTTTTGTTGACAAGCACTAAAATTTTGTCAGTTAAATCTTCAGTCAAATTCAATGGGGGACTAATAAACCACGACCGATGTAGTACAAGTGTAGAGGGCGGCGCTGCACGGGAGTCTCACCTCTCACCCTGCTCGTGGCGCGCCAGTAAAGCTGTCATATCACAAAACCCAACCACACCCAGTAATAAGTGGCCTGGTAAAATAAACGGGCAAGCAACCATCACATCCCTCCGTCTTTTTTGCATTTCATCTCTCTGCATTTACTTTCTCCGGTTCATCTCGCACACTCGTCCCTAGCTACTACTCCTAGGGCCAGTTCTTTTGGCAACTTCCCCAGCTTTTCCCACAAGACTAGTCACAGTGGAGAGTAACAATAAGGCGCCTCACTCATTTATTTGGGCTTCTAAACTACTACTCCGTCCTGGTTTATTCCTCACCATTGTAATTTGTGCTAAATTTTGACCAAAGATTTAACTGGTTTATTCCTCACCATTGTAATCCCTCCGTCTAGGTGTGTAAGTCATCTTACGAAAACCAAATAATCCCAAAACACTTAGGCGTTGTGCATTAACTTCTACCTCGTTTCTTGTTTCTTGACATATCAACCAATAAGAGATAAAGAGTGTGCATGCTTTTAATGACTTGAGATATCAAACACGACATGCAGTGGTTAGTTCATTGCATGCAATGCTATTAATTAGCAAATAAACATTAACGTTTCTCATTTTCTCCTCCTCCTTGGTCACGGTGCACAGCCTAAGATGACTTACTCACCTAGACGGATGGAGTAGTGCATGTGACATGCACTAACATTACATTAGTTAAATTTATGATCAAAATTTAACAGAGATTACAATGGGGACCAATAAACCAGGACAGAGGTAGTAGTTAGAGCATGGTTAATAGTATAGCCAGCTGCTGGCTATAAGCCAGTGCCATGTCATCTACAGCCCATCTTATAGCCAACATGTACAATAATAGATCAAAAGAGTGTACTACTTTTTTATTATGTGGCCCACTTCTCATTCTCACAAAGTGCCTAGGACCACGTGCTAGAGCTGCCTCTTCACGAAGAGCCCGCTTACCTTCTCTCTCCTCTTCTCTTTCCTCCAACTAAGCAGAAATATACTAGTTTATTTCTTATAGCCCGCTGACTCAGCTCTATTGTACTTGCTCTTATGGGATTACTAATCTAGAAGCCTAAAAGAACTGGCCCCTGGTACTCCTACTAGTAGTAGTACTCAAGTTGGAATTCCAATTGCACGGCACAACTTGTTAGGCAAAAAATTCGATACAGGGTGTAGGAAGCGGTTTGGGAATTTGCATGCCTTTCCAACTCTGTACAAAGTACGACAGAGAAATAACCACAGAGAAGGAAGCTAAAAGTAAACAATCAAACGAGCATTTTTGCATTTGTTTTGCATTGAATTGTTTCACAAGCTTGACTAGTGCTGTTTTTCTACTTTCACAAAAACCGCATTGTAATGTTAAAACGTGCATTTGCACGTACATAAGTAATAGTAGTACTCCCTCCGTCTAGGTGTATAAGTCTTCCCTCCTTCTTGGTCACGGTGCACAACCAAAGATGACTTATTGACCTAGACGGAGGGAGTAGCACAGTCTGCAAGCATATATCGAGAGAGACGTGTAGTGCGATAGTATATAGTAAAGTTTGTGCTATATGCACGTACTTGCAAAATGCGTACGAATACACAAGGTTTCCAAACTTTCCCTTTTACATACTTAATTAAGGACGCTAAAAATTCCTGAACGTTCGGGATTTATCATTTGCGTCTCAAAACTAATGAGATCGCCTTACGAAACAAAAATTATACTCCTCCTAAAAGCCAGGGCGCTCGCAGGAGCACTTGCGGTGCGCCACGAGTGCCCTGGTGCGCGGCCGTTTCCCAGCGCGCCGACACAACGCCTCTTCCTCAGCCTCGCAACTCGCGAGGTGCTGATTGGCGGCTTGCCGGCGGGCGAGCGCGATCTCACCGGTGTGGTGATCCGGCGCCAATAGGTACTCCTCCTCGCTGGAAGCGTGCACCCGGTCCACGTACCCCCAAGCGTAGATGAGGCGCTTGGGCCCGACTGCACTCAGGGCGTCGGCACGGGCGTCCTCCGCCACCCTCACGGCCCTCGCACGAGCCTTCTGCCAAAGAGCCAATTGCCTGACTCTCTCGGACGAGACATAGGCCTGCCAGGCAGCTTGTTCCGTGGTGCGCTTCTCTTCCTCGGCCTTCTTCTCCGCCTCTATTTTGGCGCGCTCTGCTGGAGGCAAAGCCTCCCACAAGGCGACATCCATTTCTTTCCAAAGCTCCTCAAGGCTGGGGGGGCTCGGCGGGCGGCGCGACGTTCTCCTCGTAGCGGGGAGCCGATGCGTCCTCCGGCGCGCGTGCTGGCGAGATTGGGAACGCTGACGCGTCCACCTCGACGGGTCGCGGCGAGGAGTGGAACGCCGACGCGTCCTCATCGACTAGTGGCGGCAAAGAACGGAACGGCGACGTGTCGCGTCGCGGCGAGGAGCGGAACACCGACGCGTCCTCCTCGACTAGTGGCGGCGAGGAATGGAACGGCGACGCGTCGCGTAGCGGCAAGGAGCGGAACACCGACGCGTCCTCCTCGACTAGTGGCGGCGAGGAATGGAATGACGACGTGTGACCGTCCGCGCGGTGCAGCGAGGGGCTCTTAGGGCTTGGGAGGGGCGATGCCATGGTGGTCGACGTGAGAGGGAGGGGGAGGAGATAGCGATGAACGTGAACGTGAGGGGGAGGAGATAGCGATGTCGTGGGAGGCGCAATATTTATAGCGAGCAATGGCACACCTACGTAAGATATGGACTGAGCTGCACTGACTTAACTGCAGGTCCAGTTGCGTCACTGACATGTGGGCCAGACCCCTATTGGGCCCAGATGTCAGTGACCCAATGCACCTGCAGTTAAGTAACAGCTACGTGGGCATATTTGTTGGAGTAAATTACCGGGGAGCGAAGGGGTGGAAATATTGCTGGTCACAACGGATTGGACGAGCGTGGGGGGAGGAGAGTCATGCATGCAGATTTTTTCACACGGGGTGGAGTGGTGGGACCGCCGGAGGGAGAAGGAGAGTTTGGCAGGCATATTGTTTCCACACATGGAGAGGACAAGATTTGGAGACGAACGGGCTTCCTGCATGTATGGGGAACGGTGCATAATAAGTCATCTTGCATGCCGGGCTAGGTATAGTCTCAAGTCATTAAAAACATACACGCCCCACACATGTTCATATTTCAAGGTGCACTAAATTATTGCATGCGATGATTAAGGCTGGCCATAATGGTGGTATCTTAGCTGGTATCATGCACACGGGAATAGCAAACATGCTGATGTGGCAAAGAATTAAAGAAGAGAGGGGGGTTAGAGTAACTAGTGTTCATGCATGCATTGGTAAACACATTTTTTTGTGAAGAACGACAGCACTAGTTGAGTACTTTTGCAGACTTCAAAAACTATTCCACCGCCTCTACTATCTTGCTAAGAGTAGGTGAAATTTTTGAATCGAGCCCTTTAAACTAGAAGGGGGGTAGTGGTACTCTAAGGCTGGTCATAGTGGGGAGTAACTTAGACTAGTAACATGCATATGTTACTAGTCTATGTTACTACCTCTATAGTGCATAGTATCATAGATTAGTATCATAGGTGGTCTCATTTATTGCCATGCATGACACATAGTAGCATCACATTTATTATGTTACGGTATCTACCTATGTTACTATAATCATCTCTCTCTTATACTCATTATAATCAGTATTGTAGATATTGATATTTTTAGTATAAATTTGGTCGTGGGATTTCATTGATGCCTGTCAAAGCGTGGAGGAAGCGGAGCTTAGGGCTTGCATTGCCGGTCTCTACATAAGTATTTCTCTTCATAATCCTGTAATTTTAGAGACTGATTGCGCTTTTGTGGTAGCATCTCTTGCATCGGGGGACTATGACAGGTCTGCTATGCGTGACCTGAAGATGAAAGCGTTGAGCATCTCGAAGTTGATCAACAATCTTCAATTGTCAAAGATTAGCCATTCGGCCAATAAGGTGGCACACTTAATCGCTAAGTATAGCTTTGACAATAGATTAGATGGTATTCTTGTAAATAACGTACCGCTCTGTGTGGTGAATATTGTATCGAATGAGTGTACTGGTGTGGCTGGTTAATTAATATAAGGTGGTGTTCAAAAAAAAGTATAAATTCGGTCAAACACTTTGCAAACGGTTGACGGGAGTAAAAAGGACCAGAGGGAGTATCATGCATGCGGAGTAGGCAAAAAAAATTGCTTGTCTAAAAAAACGCAAAAAAATTTGCTCATTTATAGCCGGTCGAAGTCTCAAAGGGCGCGACCGCGCGAGGGAGGCGAAGGTCGTGGGAGGCGCGACATTTGGCGGAATTAAGTGAAGTTACATCCACGCGCCGGCATGGCGTGTGAACAGGCAGAAGCTATACCGTCAGGCCTACGATATGGGTCTAGTAGACATGCATCTAGTGAGTCCCGCATAGTTCTCGAGAACTCTTTGGGGCTTGCAGCCGTTTATCCACCGGGCAAGCCAGCAACCCCACGCCGTTCGCACGCCCTACTCGTCCCCATCTTCTACCTTACAACAGTTCGCTCCCAGTCGTCCCGTCCTTTCACATTAGTTCGCTCCCAGTTTTTTTTGCGGGGTACAACAGTTCAATTTCTCCTAACCCTCCTCCAAAATCCATGGCCTCCCAAATCTCCATGGTCGCCGCTGAGTACCAGGTTAGAGCCATCACCGGCGATCAGTTCATCATCATCTACACACGTGGATCCAAGACGGTGAAAGCATGGCTTGCTCGCTTCCTACGCATGTTCAACAGTTCAACGGATGAGTGGGTCGCTGGGCTAGATGTTGAGTACACCACAGTCCTGGGACGAGAGAAGGATCTAAAGGACGAAGAGAGGAAGAAGCCCGCCGTGATCCAGGTTTGCGTACATAACGTTTGCTTGGTCTACCACATATGCCATGCCGACGTTGAGTGCCAGTATTTTAAGAACTTCCTCAAGGACAAAAGAGTGAAATTCGTTACTGTAGGCTTTAAGAACGACAGGGATGTCCTGCGTCGAATAGGTCTCGTTCTAGGCCAGCCCTTCGATCTCCAGAAGGCAAGCCTGGTGTCCTCCTCTCAACCTTCAATGTTGACCCTGGCAGCAGCCATGATTGATCCTTCGTACGCTAAACTGAAGAAACCTCATCACGAGTTTCATCATGCATGGGAGTCGAAGACATTAGATGAAGATCACATCCTGTACGCAGCAATGGATGCCTACCTTTGTTTAAATATCTACAAGGGTTGGATGAAGAAGCAGAGCCCAGTGTCCGGTTCAAGCAAAGAAGCGTCGGCAAAGAGGAAGAGGAAGAGGGACGAGGACGAAGTCGAGGACGTGGACTCAGACTCCGAGTAGGTGGCAGTGCCATCGCTCATGCTGGTTCTACTGCAGTGTCAAGCGGACTAGTTGCTTAGTTTATTTTCAAGGGTGAGGCCCCAGCAGAACTATGTTTATGTTCTTTCTCGTTATTTGAACTCTTTAGTACGTACAGTAGTACTAGTACTATGTCTTACTACTGTTCTTCTTGCAGTTGGTACTACTGCTCGTATCTTCATGTTCCTACTGTACTTAATACGTTCGTACTAGTAGTATAATTTGGGTCAGTCGATTTGTGAAAGAATTTCGACGGAGCGAAGGAAGAAGACGGCAGAAGAGGTGGAAGAAGCCCTTCTAGCCATCCATGTTGCATCAAACGGCTCACATGAGTCGACTGGCCCAAATTGCTCCTTCAGATTGCAGGATCCACGTGGCATTCAAGGTCTCGAAGGTAGATTCCGCGTCCGCACCCGGTTTGCGGGCTCGACGCGCGCGCGACCGGCTTCCGCCGCGACAGCCACCATGCGCGCCTCCTCCGCGCGGGCGGAGACGACAATGACACGCTAGTTCCTCCTCGCCGGCGTGCTGGAGCACGCGCTCGTCCTCCTCTTCGTACGCTGCGTGCATAGACGCGGCTCCACCAGCTGCTCGCGTGCTTGGCAGCGCGGCGGCATCGCGAGGAGGGAGTGCAGACGACGTGAGCGGGCGAGCCTTCGGCTTCATGGCACAGGGATGGCGGCGACACGGCGGTGATGGGCGAGAAATTGTTGGCCGGAGCAGGCGGGCGCCGGCATGCGCAACGGCGGCGGCGGCATATTGATGAGTGCGCGTGTGGGAGCTTACTTTAGTTTTATATATAAGGTTGGTCAAACTTAAAAGAAAACCGTACTAGTACACGTAAACATTAGACTTAGGCAGCGCTTTTATTAGTTAGTACCACGGCCACGATAAGGAATCCTGTGCAAGCACGTGAACCGCGGCCGCGCGGTCGATCGAACGGTGCATCACCGTGTCGCGCTCGAAGGACATCCACCGAACCTTTTTGTGTGTGTCAAAACAATCCTCGAATATTACTCAACTTTTTTTTCCTGTGAAAGTTCTTGACACTGCAATATTTCCATATATTTGAATTTAGCTCCAGTTCGTGTTTATTTGGATTTGGACGTTTTAGGTGCGCCCTAGTTTTTTTAATACTAATTTTGTGTGTGTGACTGAAAGAGAACGTGTGTATGTGTCCATATGTGTGTTGTGGCGGAAGGGCAATGTGGAGACGGTGTGCGTGTGATACAGACATAGAGAGGTGTGAATGTGCAAATGATCATGCATGAGTGAGACATAGACAGATGCCGATACGTTGTGTATACATGAGAGGACGGTCTTCTAGTTTACTTTGTGTGTGTGTGTGTGAGTTTGAGAATGTTGTGAAGTACTATAGACCTTGTATACATCTTGGGATTCGACAATGATTGTAACTATTGAATTGTATAGACCATTACATTCGAAGTCAATAGCCTAATATATTTATTTCACAATTTCAACAACTGATTAGTTCACTACAAACTAAGAAAACAAATGTGTACTCCCTCCGTTTTTATTTAAGTCCGCGTATTAGCATTGGTCAAAGTCAAGTTTTCTAAACTCTCAGAAAGCTTATAACAAAAAATATTAACATATACAATAACAAATAAATACCATTAGATTCATTATTGAATGTACTTTCACATCATACATATTTGTTATGGTAAATGATTATATTTTTCTATAAATTTGGTCAAACTTTAGGAAGTTTGACTTCGGTCAAACCTAATATGCAGAGTTTACTACTACTACTCGCTAGTTGCTTAGCCGAATCACTCAACACGCCACACGGGGATTCCAGTGTCACAAAATTTTGAGGTCGGCGGGAAAATCTCCCGCGACCCTGATTCGAGCAGTGGGAAGTTACCATCATAGCCTTCGGAACAGGCCTACGGATGACGCTTGGTAGGGGGTTGTTTTCGTAACTTCAGGTTCACCCTACCCAGCCAACCCCACCCCGGCACCCAGAGTAGTACACCTGAATACTCCCCATTTTCTATCCCCACCGCAAAATAGACTTCTCCACGGCACCGCAGCCTTCGTGCTCCTCCCCTTTACATCGGCACACTCGTCCACCGCAGCGCATCTGCCTCATCGACGACCTCGTACGTCGCACTGGAGCCGGTCCACCGTCGTCGTCGTACACGGAGCCTCTTCCTCGGCATCGTCTTCCACGCTCTCGGATCTGCTTCCCGGAAGCCGACGCCAAGCGCAGAAGTACCACCGTCATGGACAATGAACTGACTCCCGTTGCCGACCATGACTCACAGAGGCCGCCGCCACCATCGTTCTCCTCCTCGATTGGTAATGTGTGTATTGAATCACTTAGCAGTACATGTGCGGTTCCAATTTTGTTCATACCTACCCTTCAAATTTCCTGGGTGCCATTGTTCCCGTAAAAGTAATTGGTTATAGCCTCCATTGTCCAACAGAATATCAACTTGTAATTATGCGTCGCTCTTGTATCGCGCTATGCTTGGGTAGGTTTTTCATCTGCAACCAGTAGTGTGGCAAATGATGGAAAGGTTTTTAGAACTAGCAAGATGCCCATGCGTTGCACGCATCAAGATGCATTTGTATGAGTAGTTTATCTTGTGGGAGAAAAGGATGAACGAGGGAAGGCCTTATTTGCAAATCTGGAGAGGGGTATGGGTATCTTTTTGCAAAATTCCCATTTGTTTCCTTCCTATCTGTCAGATATAAATCGGACGGCCTATATTGCAAGAAAAAAAAGTATAGAGAAAAAAAGTAGACATTAAAGGAAGTAGAGATAAATATTAAATATTAAATAAATATAACAGTAGAGAAGAGAGTAGAGATAGCAGAGACGTCGGGAAAGGATCGCGCGCGCGGGAAAAGCGGCCGGGCGTGCGCTAGTTTTGGCGCGCGGCGTCCGACGCGCTTTATAAAATCCAACGCCCTCCCACCGCTCTGTGCCTTGCCACCGCTCTCTCCCCGTTCTGTGCCTCGCCACCGCTCTCTCCCCGCTCTTTTTCGCCTCGCCGCCGCTGCACCACCATGCCGCCGCCTCGCCGGGAAACTTGGGGATACCGCGGCGTCCGCGCGCGCCCCTCCGGTGGCTTCTCCGCCGAGATCCGGTTCCGCGGGATGCGCCTCGGCCTCGGCAATTTCAACACCGCCAACGAGGCCGCCCGCGCGTACGACGCGGCGGTGTGGCGCCTCCGGTGGCCTCATAGAACATTGAACTTCCCCAACGTGCCGACGCGGGAGCGGGCGCAGGAGCTCACGCCTCTGCCACGGCTTAGCACCGACGAGGATCGTCGCGACAACCGGAGGCGGGAGCACCGTCTTGGCATCGCCGAGATGGACGAGGAAGCCATGGCGCTGTGGCGCCAACACTTCCCGCAGGACATCATCAAAGAGCACGAGTTCTACGCGCAAAGGAGGGCGGAGCGAGCCACCTATCGCGAGGACAAGCGTAGGCGAAAAGCGGATGCTCAATTCAACATGAGGCTAGGAGCAGCGTCGCCCTGGGAATCCGACGACGATCGGTATCTTCACGCCTACATTCAGACGTCGGAGGAGGACATCACCGAGGAGGAGTCGGACGACGAGGAGTAGTTGAATTATCTTTTTTTTATCTATCTATGCTGAGAACTATCCTCTACTCTCTAGTATCTACTTCTCGATCTCAGCACTGTAAACGCTTTTTTAAAGCGCGTTGCGATTCTGTTGGAGATGCTCTAACATGGCAGACGAGTGCTTTAATGTTGCCCACAAGATGCGCGAGTATTACTAGTAGTATATTTTTCTTGCCATGTTGAGATTTTAAAACCACGAGTGCGAACATGCAGAGGAGCAATGAAGACCAAACACGGGATATTCGGGACATCTTCAAGGAGTGTGGCAAGTTAAAGAGGAGCTGCACCGAACCTGTAAAACGAGCTTTGGTAAGTAACACCCTTTCAATTACTTTCGTGTAGCCTCGTGTTCTTCGATGTGTATATGTTGTAGTTTCTGTTTCTCTTAAGCGTGGTGTTCTTCGATTTGTAATAAGAAGAGTCTTAATCGTCCTAATGCTTTCGTTTTTAGCTTGATGTAGGAAGTGGGTGTTCTCACCTTGTAGTCTGTTTTTATTTTTTTTCCTTTTGAATTCACTTCTCCGAGTTCTGTTTATCTGGCTTCTACTAAATGGATCTAGGTTGCTCTGAGTATTGATCTAAAAAAGAAGTAAATTCATGTCAGGATGCAGTTCCTGCAAGGAGGGAAGTATGGTCAACCTCGAGATCATGTTTCCAAAATGAGGCTGGATTACACACAAGGTGCCAGTTCCCTAATGATGTTAGATTAGACACAAGGTGCAAATTCCCAGATGATGCTGGATTACACACAAGCCAGGTGGAGTCGCCAGCTGTTCGTGGCCTCGTGGCATTAGTAAAGGCTGAAAGAAAGCGTGCAGCAGCCCTTGAGAATGTAGCTGAGTTCCTAAAGAAGCGAAAAGAGCAATCAGATGCTCTCTTCACCCAAGCCAAAGAAGAGATGGAAGAAGCCAGAAATAAGCTAGCAGAGGCAGAGCAGGCTAGGCGTCTCCTGCTATCTAAAACTGTTTTCAATACAAAATTTCCTTCATAATAGCTAGGTTCAAATGTTTATCCAGTCAGCATGCCTGTTGTGATGTCCGTGCATCTACTGATGTGGCACAAAATGTTTTTTTCGGGTCATGTAATAACAGCAATTACTTTCCAAACAATAACAAACGAAGCATTGGACATGGTATAGTTCACGCGCAAGCCCGACATTCCAAGTTCAACTCCCACATCAAACTCATGTTCACAGATATCTGCACATTCATACATAATGTGCACAACCATGATTCACTTCAAAGCCAAAAAAATGTGAGGAGAGTTATAAATAAAGAAAATCCTCTACTAGTTCCTGCTACCAGTGCGAGCACAATAAGTCAAGACCATGCGTAAATTAATTATATTTTAGTCATTTTTTGTGTTCTAAAATGCCTGCCGGCTCGCGGAAGGATGTGTTGCCGGCACACGCGCGGATTCAATGAAGGCAGGCGGGGCAGTCTTAAGCTGGTTGCACGCGGCGAGGAGGTGTGCTCAGCCGAGCCTGCAGCGAGTGCAGCCCTCTTGGCCGGCGCGCCGGTTCAATGCCTGCGCTATGAGAGGTCGCGTCCGTGTCAGAGCAATCACTCCCTCCAGTCCTTTTTTGTTTGGGTATAACAAAATCTCGTTTTCCATTCACATTTTACAAGTAAAATTCGTGGACAAACTTTGACCCAAAGTACGATGGGGACTAGTAAACCAGAATGGAGGTAGTAGTTTTTTTAATCAAAGAAGGGTTTCCCGTTCCGATTTTCATTACTGAAAACCAGCATCTAAATCTAAACCATAGTATTTGCCTAGAACTACCAGGTTCAACATCTCGCAACATAAACCCATACAACCTCCATCGCAAAAAAAAACCATACAACCATACGCCAAGGAGGTACGTAGTACTATGAATTCCATTTTCGCTCCATACCAATCGTTCTAAAAACTACTTACTACTTATAACGCGCCATTGAAAATCGGAACTCTTAACCCCGCTAAAAAAACGATATTTTAAACGTGGCTACTCGATCTGTGGCAACTGGCGAGCCACCGCGCTCCAAGTCGTTCACCTGTGGTCCCGACCATCAACTCCTACGGATCAAATTATCACGCGAGCTGACTATTCCTACAAAGGTGCTCCACCACGTACCCGGTACCCGCGAATGCTGCAATCGTGCACCTAGGGTTTTAGGGTTTATTTGTTAACGTCGCCTTTACGTAACACTCATGTGTGCGAGACAGCGAGAGGCCGACTGCGTGCGTGCGCCTCTTCTCTT
The DNA here is from genome assembly GCF_018294505.1 of Triticum aestivum. Lineage (NCBI taxonomy): Eukaryota > Viridiplantae > Streptophyta > Magnoliopsida > Poales > Poaceae > Triticum > Triticum aestivum. Next base: position 117,399,626 of record NC_057799.1, read on the forward strand.
CGTATATGTACTCCACCGTTTGTCTGGTGTCCAAAAAATTATAATAACTACTAGCAATGTGCCAATGCGTTGCCAAACGATCAAAGTAGATTAATACATATTCACCGATTTGATAGAAAAAAAGGTCTTGTTTTGAAATACGTATATCACTAAAAATATGTTATGTTTCACTCAAAATATATTCCATTGGCGGTTTTGATGAGATAAGGGAGGAATGTTGTTGGTTTCAAGATTCGAGAAGTGGTATATGTCTAATTTCCACTCTTACTAGCAAGATGCCCGTGTGTTGCACGGAACATCAAGATCTTGTGGGAGAAAAGGATGAACGAGGGAAGGCCTTATCTGCAAATGTGGTGAAGAGTGTGGGTAAATTGCCATATTTTCCTTCCTACCTGTCAGATATAAATCGGACGACCTACATTGCAGGATGGCAGGACCACCATCATCACCAACTCTATTTTTTATCCCTACTCTTATAAAAAGCATTGTCGGTGATGATCGTGTGCCCGCCATCCTGCAATATAGGCCGTCCGATCTATATCTGACGGATAGGAAGGAAACTATGGCAATTTTGCAAAAAGATACCCACACCCCTCTCCCCATTTGCAAATAAGGCCTTCCCTCGTTCATCCTTTTCCCCCACAAGATAAACTACTCATACAAATGCATCTTGATGTTCCGTGCAACGCATGGGCATCTTGCTAGTTGTTGCAAAAATCCCATGTGTGTGTGAGAGAGAGGGAGAGTGGAGGAGGACGGAGTGCATGTGTGACAAAGACACAAGGAGTGTGTGTGCGATAGGTATCAGCTTAAAATGAGGCGATAGTGTGTGTGCACGATCGAGAGGGCGTGTCTCAAGAAGGGAAGAAAAATCTACATAGATACAAGGAGCGGGAGAGAGACATGTATGCGATGGTGGAAGCACGAGTGTGCGGGCGTATAAACCTATCTAGAGGCTAGCTAGTCGATAAATATTTGTGAGAGAAATACGAGTCGGGGTGCGAAAGCGAGAGTTTTGTGTGTGAGAGAGAGAGACGGTAGTCGGGAAGGGGAGTGGAAGCAGGAGTTGTGTGTGTGTCTGTGAGAGAGAGAGAGGAGACGGTAGTCGGGGTTATGTGATCGGTAAACAAATGAATAATGTCAGTCTGGGATGGAGACGAAAAGGAGACCGCAACAAATATTGTGTCTACAGGAGAGAGAGAGAGAATAATTTTAGTGGTATGAGTCATATGTAGAGACATGTAGGGTGTGTGAGAGAATCCCATAGAGAGAAAGACAAAGTGAAAGACGAGTGGAGACTGTGTGTGGCGGTGAAAAAGAAAGCTTAGGTACCGAGTGATACCAGAGAATAGTAGAGACGTGAGAGATAATGAAAATCGTGTAATGTATAATGATAGGGAGAGTGTGACACTTCTCAAGGGAGACGTCGAGAGACCATGTTTGCGAAGATAGGAGAAACATGAAGTGAGCGTGCGGGTGAGCTGGAGAAAAGAGAGTGATAGCTACCTAAAGGAGCATGCATGCGAGAGAGATGGGCGTGAAAGGAGTGAACAAAAAAGGGATTCAAATACTTAAATTCGAGATGATGATACATGTAATCCATACTCGAACCAAAATTGATCTATCAAACATGCATACTCATATGAATTCATGCACATCTATGTTATTTAATATGTAGATATTACTGACCCATACATTTTAGTAGAACATAATTTGGTTAAATTTTGTTGAATTCAACCTTAAGATTTCGAGATCGTTGTATTTGTAAATCATATTATACATATAAAGGAGCATAATTCTTTGTTGTGCTTTTGAAAGTATATAAAAAAATGATGTATATATAATGTAATTCCAATTGAAAATGGATCCTGCCCGAAAAAATAGAATACAAACGGGATTCGAATTGAGTTGGCACGGTAAACGTGCACTCTGCAAAATTTGAACGAAGCGGGGAAAGTCGCAGTAACCGCCCGAAACCAAAACCTGCGAGATGGAAATCACTACTGCCTATCCCTGCCACGCAAAGCCTATCTGCTGGATTTCTATAGGTTTCGATAGGGGTAGGTTTGCAATTTCACCCAAATGTGACGTAACCGCCTCTCACCCGGATTCATACATGGTGGGCGCCAAAACACAGTGTGTCCTCGGCCGAAATCGACTCCCTCCCCGATTCATATTCATACACGGTGGGCGCCAAAAACAAACTCTCGTCGGCAAATATTCGGTGTATGCGAGATTACCGTCCTATCCCCAACCGACTAATGTTGCTGTGATGTAGTAGAAATTTGAAACGGGGGCTAAGTTTGTAAATTTCCTCGCATTTGAGACAAGCACGCCCTGAATACATGGTTCCCCCCTTCCTCTCTACCTTCCTTTTCCCCATTCGTACTCCGTGGGCGCCAAAACACCCTCTCTACCCCACCCTCCTCCGTCCGCCGCCGTCCGCCACCCCATCCACCGCCGTCCTCCTCCACCATGCCGGAGCTGATACACCGAAGCCGCCGTCCATTACAAGAGATCGACCTCTCTCATCCACGGCTTCGGACCGGGATCCTTGCATCCCGTCCTCTCGCTTCATCCCCGCCGTCGTCCACCTTGCCGGCGTCGCTCCTACGACCGTCTCGTCCACCGCGCCCCGCCGCCACCGGCTACCCTCCTAGATCTGCTTCCATGCCACCGACAGCCGTCGCTACCGCAGCACCGTCAAATTCTCAGCAGATGCGTACACGGCGCCGCACCAGAGGCGGTACTCTTTCGTATCTGCTCAACTTATTTATCGCAGCAAGAAAATAGATCACCACTGCTTTACTCTGATTTCTTGTCTTGGTTGCAAAGTTGCCTTTGTCCAGTTTGCACCTTCAGATCCGCCATGGCACGCTCAACACTATACTCCCAATGCTTATGGTTTTCCCCTTTTATATTCCACACTAGTTAAATCACAGTAGACTAAATTGCAAAATTGGGCCAGTCGATTTTTCGGAGCTCGCCGGAGTTCGCCGGTGCGAACGAAGGGGCTCGGGTGGTTGTGGGGCCTCGCCGAACGAAGAAAAGTCGACGCGGGTGGGGGTTGGGGCGGGGTGAGGGGTGGGGTGGCAGAGGAACACAGGCGGCGGGGGCCGGTGGTTCGGCCGGCAGCCCGTGCGGTGTTCTGTATGGGAAGAATCAGAGACGAGGAAGAAGATGGGTTAGGAGACATAGGATCTTCATCCAACCGCCTGAAATGGTCGAGAGACAGCTGGGAGTTGCATTCTTAATGCGCTCTGGTTCATCATGTGTGGGCACTGCTCAACCAACATTTTATTATCCAAAATCTGCTTGCTCTTCTTTACCATGTTCCTCTTCCGTTCTTCTTTAATATGTACTCTCTCCGTTCCTAAATACAAGTCTTTGTATAGATTCCACCATGGACTACATATGGAGCAAAATGAGTGAATCTACACTCTAAAATGTATCTGGATACATCTGTATGTGATCCATAGTGGAAATCTCTACCAAGACTTATATTTTGGAACGGAGGGAGTATGATAGTAGTAGAGTATGTTCCTTGTACTGAAGATGAGCAGGGACATTTGCAGTGTAGAGGTCTATACGGTCGGTTGTGATGGACATTTTGAGCCTCTTTGATTCGTAGGATCTTGTAAACATAGGAATAGGATTTGTAGTTGCCTGCCCACTTGAATCCTATAAGAATAGCAAGGAAATGCGGGGAGTTGTGTCGCCTTTGAGAGTTACACTGATATTAACAGTACCGCACCTTCACTTGAAGAGAGCTGGTATCCGAAGCCTTTCTAGCTGTACCGGCAATACTAGCACATATATTCCAGCAAGTACCACTTTGCTGATTTTACTCTGATGCTTAAGGTTTTCCCGTTATATCTACACTATGATCTGTGTAGCTGCTTTGTGTCGCACTAGCAGCAGTCCACTCTTGAAGCTAAACACTGGCAATGACTTACAAAAATTGGCACCAAGGCATTGAGTGCCATTCTGGATGCCAATGAAACTCATACGCTCCCCACATGTTGACTCTTGTTCAGAATATGATCCTAATGACTATTCTAACCTCGAGGGGTCAAAGGCAGATGGCCTGTCCTGTTCACCCATCAAGGTGCCTTTTCTAATTTGGCAATGTTTTATTGATTGTGGGTATCTTGCATATGTTGTCTTGCATTTCTTCTACTTGTTGCAACCGACATCTGCTTAGTTTACTCATCATATATGTCGAGATGCCATGCCCATCCATTATCAATACATATTCCATCTATCATCATACCATGTTTTTTCCACTCAAATGTTGTTCTTGTGCATCAAACATCAAAAAGGAAGAGGGTGATTGCCGAACCTGAAGGAGCACCAGCAAAGTCCTTGAAAAACGTGGTGGTGCCGAAGAAATCAGACAGCACCCCACTTATATTGGCTGTACAACCAGTGACACAAAACGTAGGACCGACTCCAGCAGACTGTACCCATACTTCACTGGCCACACCACTAGCCCACCACACAGGACCTGCACTCCAGCAAAAGGTATACCGATTTCATTTGCCATAGCACCAGCTGTACCACAGAAAAATCCCACTCCAGCAAAAAGTACAGCAAGTCCACCGGCCGAAGACGTATCCCAACTGCAGAGACGGCCAATTCCTGCAGATTGGAACCCCATTCCATTTATTCCCAGTTTAAAAGACAATGCTTTCAATGTTGTTAGGGACTATGTGCATATATTCCCATCATGGGAAGATTATTGTGAAGACAAACACCATTTTCACATCTTCCTGTCCAACTTACGTGTAAGTGCTATTATTCATGGTTATTATTTTCCTGTTTTCTGCTGATTGAACACATCAACGATTTACATTACATTGTTGTAACTAGGCGAGGGTCAATCTGGATAGTCATGACGAGCAAAGCTTGCTTGTGCTTTTCAAGGAAGCATTCAAGCAGTATCGGTGTTACCTGAGGAAATCACACTTTGATGGCAAGTCTATAAACGAATTTCCGGTGAAGTCTCCTATGCTAAATTTAGAAGACATTGAATGGAAAAACCTTGTTATGCACTGGTCTCGTTCCCAGGATGAGGTACTGTCTATGAAATCACATGACAATTTGAACTTCTACTTTTCCACATGTGCCTTACGGATCTTTTTTGCAGGAAATTTGTTCGAAGAAGAATTCCGGTTTGACAAGAATGACAGGATATCGCAAATATGCTGCCTGCTGCTTTGCTCTTGTTAATACCTGTTGTCCTGTATCACTGTACTTGCATACATACCTGGTTCATTATGTGACAGCAGTATGCATGATAGCTTGCTTATCAATTGTTCGCTCCAAATTATCTGATCTGTATGAATGGTTACAGTAGTGTAGAATATATCCAATGCCAATGTTTTTTTAGCTCTGCATTGTTCTTGTAAGTACATGCTGTCCTTTATCAGTGTACTTATAAGGACAGGTAGTTATTCATGTACCATCACTCTGCAGCTTATTTTCCTTTGCCCTCCATTTTCTACACATCAGATCTATATTTACTCTTACCATAAGGTTGGTACTGAAGAAGTTTAGTTGTGCATTGCTCTTGGATGTACCTTTTGCCTGTATCGCTGCACTTACATTTATAGCTACTTGGTTATGTAGCATCACTCTTCATCTTATCTTAAATATTCTCCATTTTTTCGTATATTATCACATCTATATTTACTCTTAACAAAATGTAGAATAAAGGCAATGCTTTTGAAGAAGATTTTGAGGTAAACTTCTTGAATTGCCCCCCCATCAGCTTGGACAAGGCCTTTATAGAGCCTGTCTTCACCAATAATGTAAGTTTGTCCATCTCAAGCCTTCAAACTTTGTTGTATATATTTGGTTAGGCATGACTGCAACAGCTGTTTATTTTTGGTGTTTGCATCAAATTGCTTGTTTAAAGTTTATTATGTAGTTCATAAACAAAAGTTTGTCCTTTCTCAATTTAAGTTTTCAGTTGTACAACCAAGTTCCTTCTTCATACCATGTAAATTAAACTATACAGAGCAAGTGATCTTCTTTTGCACTGCATGTATGCTTCTGTTCTTCATCCGTAATCCAGTGGTGTGGTGAACCTACCCACTACAGTACAATGTCATATTCTGCAATGTCTTAACTATGAACAATGTCATATCATTCTACTATTATTTAAACCGTCTCTTTATTTGCCAATCTGAAATGGTATAAATTGACAGCACACTAACCATTGATACTTATGAGTTCTTGATCTGTAATCCAGTGGTGTCGTGAAGCTGCCAACTCCTTCACAATGTCATTTCCTGCCATGTCTTGACCTGAACAATACCATATTGTGTTAATGCAATTTTAAACTGTGTCACTTTATTCGTCAGTAAGAAATGTGATGAATTGTCAGTACTGATACTTTTATGTGCAAAACCTGTCATCTGTCTGCTTGTTTATCTTTCAGAGTGAGGAAGATATAAGTGTTGAATAAGCGCAGTCTCATCATCTTGCTCAGCTGCTTGCGCTGCAGCTCCCCAGCAGGGCTAACCTTTCTTGAACTCTATTGAAGTGCTGTCGGTTTTGTATATTATTTTGTCGGCGTGTTTATTTGTACTGGTGGCGATCTTTGATGCCCAGTGTATGTAATCTGTTGTCTGCTTGTGCTTTATTATCATAGTGGCGAACTTTGATGCCCAGTGGATGTAATATGCCGTAATTTCTTTATTGTATAGTCTAGGTTTTTTTATTCACGATGCTGCTGTTATTTTACTGTATATATATCATGTCTTCGTAGTAAACCGGCCAAACCGTAAAATTACAGTACATAATCGGGCCGTCATGCAATCACGATGTAGGTTGGGCCTGAAACGTGCCGAACAGCTCATGGGCTGGCAGCAGCCCGAAATGAACCTCGGCCCATGATTGTGCGAATCAAATCATGGGCTTTGAACAGGCCAAAATTGTCTCGGTCCTTGTTTGGCCCAATCAGATATCGGTTGCGAGCAGGCCGGATGCAAACCGGGCCGTAGTTAGGCCCAACTATATGACGGACTTTTAATAGGCCGAAATTAATATAGGGCCAAAATGTTAAACGGGCCCTTAACAGGCCAAAACTAATATCAAGCCGAATTACTAAGTGGGCCTTTAGCAAGTGGGCCGAAAAGCATAGTGTCCAGTTGACGGGACGAATCTGATATGGGCCATAATTGAGCCCAAAGCCTCTTAAAGGGTCGGACCTGATCTGGGCCGTAATTTGGCCCAAAACGTGGTAGGCTTTTAACGGGCCGGATCTCATATGGGCCACTATTAGGCCCGGAGCATGGCAGGCCATTAATGGACCGGATCAAATATGGGCCGGCATTTGGCCCAAAACATGGCAGCCAGTTAATGGGCCGGCCTACTAGGGTCCTCAAAATCTTGTGGGCCTACAGCTGGGCCGGCCCATTAATGTCGGCGAAATCTCATGGGCCTTTAGCTAGGCCGGCCCATTATGATCCGCAAGAATCTTGTGGGCCTTTACCTGGGCCGGCCCATTATGGCACACAAAAATCTTGTGGGCCTTTACCTGGGCCAGCCCATTATGGCCCGCAAAATCTTGTGGGCCTTTAGCTGGGCCAGCCCATTATGGTCCGCAAAATCTCATGGGCCTTTAGCTGGGCCGGCCCATTATGGTCCGCAAAATCTTGTGGGCCTTCAGTTGGGCCGGCCCATTTAAACTTGATGGGCCGGTCCACGTGTCAACATATCATAGGCGTGTCTCACCCATTGGATGAGTGACACCTGTGCCAACGCGGACCTGCCACGTCTCTCCTCCAGCCAATGATGATTTTACACGTGGAAAATCCCCATTGGTCGGGGCTGTTAACGGGTTATCGGATCCAAAACCCGACCCGATAGCTTAACGGCGTTCCGTTACGGTGGATGCCATGTGTCGGTCACCCTTGACAAAAGCACTTCTGTGACGCGCAATTTATCGTCATGGAAGTGGACACTTCTGTGACGCGCGATTTATCGTCATGGAAGTGGACACTTCCGTGATGATAATTTTGGTAATGTCATGGAACACTTCTACGACAGCACAGGTATGACTATCTTCATTCTGTCATAAATTTGTCATGGATGTACATGCATGACAAAAAACGCGACCTACTGTGACAAACACGTATCATCATGGAAGTGTATTTTTTTTGTAGTGATACTTGATGATTGTTTTGAGATATGGAGATAGTGATATTAAAGTTGTGCTAGTTGAGTAGTTGTGAGTTTGAGAAATACTTGTGTTGAAGTTTGCAAGTCCCGTAGCATGCACGTATGGTAAACGTTGTGTAACAAATTTGAAACATGAGGTGTTATTTGATTGTCTTCCTTATGAGTGGCGGTCGGGGACGAGTGATGGTCTTTTCCTACCAATCTATCCCCCTAGGAGCATGCGCGTAATGCTTGGTTTTTGATGACTTGTAGATTTTTGCAATAAGTATGTGAGTTCTTTATGACTAATGTTGAGTCCATGGATTATACGCACTCTCACCCTTCCATCATTGCTAGCCTCTTCGGTACCATGCATTGCCCTTTCTCACCTTGAGAGTTGGTGCAAACTTCGCCGGTGCATCCAAACCCCGTGATATGATACGCTCTATCACACATAAACCTCCTTATATCTTCCTCAAAACAGCCACCATACCTACCTATTATGGCATTTCCATAGCCATTCCGAGATATATTGCCATGCAACTTTCCACCGTTGCGTTTATTATGACACACTTCATAATTGTCATATTGCCTTGCATGATCATGTAGTTGACATCGTATTTGTGGCAAATCCACCATGCATAATTTATCATACATGACACTCTTGATTCATTGCCCATCCCAGTACACCGCCGGAGGCATTCATATAGAGTTATATCTTGTTCTAGTATCGAGTTGTAATGATTGAGTTCTAAATAAATAGAAGTGTGATGATCATCATTAATAGAGCATTGTCCCAAATAAAAAAAGAGAAAGTTCAAATAAAAAAAGGGAGGCCCAAAAAAAAGAAGAAAAAAAGAGAAAATAAAAAGGGGCAATGCTACTATCCTTTTTCCACACTTGTGCTTCAAAGTAGCACCATGATCTTTATGATAGAGAGTCTCTTGTTTTGTCACTTTCATATACTAGTGGGAATTTTTCATTATAGAACTTTGCTTGTATATTCCAACAATGGGCCTCCTCAAGTGCCCTAGGTCTTCGTGAGCAAGCAAGTTGGATGCACACCCACTTAGTTTCTTTTGTTGAGCTTTCATACATTTATAGCTCTAGTGCATCCGTTGCATGGCAATCCCTACTCCTTGCATTGACATCAATTGATGGGCATCTCCCTAGCCCATTGATTAGCCGCGTCGATGTGAGACTTTCTCCTTTTTTGTCTTCTCCACATAACCCCCTCATTATATTCTATTCCACCCATAGTGCTATATCCATGGCTCACGCTCATGTATTGCGTGAAAGTTGAAAAAAGTTTGAGATTACTAAAGTATGAAACAATTGCTTGGTTTGTCATCGTGGTTGTGCATGATGAGAGCATTCTTGTGTGACAAAAATGGAGCATGACCAAACTATATGATTTTGTAGGGATGAACTTTCTTTGGCCATGTTATTTTGAGAAGACATGATTGCTTAGTTAGTATGCTTGAAGTATTATTATTTTCATGCCAATATTAAACTTTTGTCTTGAATCTTATGGATCTGAATATTCTTGCCACAATAAAGAGAATTACATGGATAAATATGTTAGGTAGCATTCCACATCAAAAATTCTGTTTTTATCATTTACCTACTCGAGGACGAGCAGGAATTAAGCTTGGGGATGCTTGATACGTCTCCAACGTATCTATAATTTTTTATTGTTCCATGCTATTATATTATCTGTTTTGGATGTTTATGGGCTTTACTATGCACTTTTATATTACTTTTGGGACTAACCTATTGACCCAGAGCCCAGTGCCAGTTTCTGTTTTTTCCCTTGTTTTAGTGTTTCGCAGAAAAGGAATATCAAATGGAGTCCAAACGGAATGAAACCTTCGGAAAAGTTATTTTTGGAAAGAAAGCAATACGGGAGACTTGGAGTGCATGTCAGGGGATCAACGAGGAGAGAACGAGGCAGGGGGGCGCGCCCACCCCCCTGGGCGCGCCCTCCACCCACGTGGGCCCCTCGTGGGCCCCTCGTGGCTCCCCTTACCGACTTGTTTCGCCTGTATATTCCCATATACCCTAAAACCTTCGAGGAACAGAAGAGATCAGGAGTACCGCCGCCGCAAGCCTCTGTAGCCACCAAAAACCAATCGGGACCCTGTTCCGGCACCCTGCCGGAGGGGGGAACCCTCACCGGTGGCCATCTTCATCATCCCGGCGCTCTCCATGACGATGAGGGAGTAGTTCACCCTCGAGGCTGAGGGTATGTACCAGTAGCTATGTGTTTGATCTCTCTCTCTCTCTCTCGTGTTCTTGAGGTGATACGATCTTGATGTATCGCGAGCTTTGCTATTATAGTTGGATCTTATGATGTTTCTCCCCCTCTACTCTCTTGTAATGGATTGATTTTTCCCTTTGAAGTTACCTTATCGGATTGAGTCTTTAAGGATTTGAGAACACTTGATGTATGTCTTGCGTGGGATACCCGTGGTGACAATGGGGTATTCTATTGATTCACTTGATGTATGTTTTGGTGATCAACTTGCGGGTTCCGCCCATGATCCTATGCATAGGGGTTGGCACACGTTTTCGTCTTGACTCTCCGGTAGAAACTTTGGGGCACTCTTTGAAGTACTTTGTGTTGGTTGAATAGATGAATCTGAGATTGTGTGATGCATATCGTATAATCATACCCACGAATACTTGAGGTGACATTGGAGTATCTAGGTGACATTAGGGTTTTGGTTGATTTGTGTCTTAAGGTGTTATTTTAGTACGAACTCTATGATAGATTGAACGGAAAGAATAGCTTCGTGTTATTTTACTATGGACTCTTGAATAGATCGATCAGAAAGGATAACTTTGAGGTGGTTTCATACCCTACCATAATCTCTTCGTTTGTTCTCCGCTATTAGTGACTTTGGAGTGACTCTTTGTTGCATGTATGAACCCTAGGCCTTGTTTCAACGCATTCCAATATCGTTTGTGCTCACTTTTATCATTAGTTACCTTGCTGTTTTTATATTTTCAGACTACAAATACCTATATCTACCATCCATATTGCACTTGTATCACCATCTCTTCGCCGAACTAGTGCACCTATACAATTTACCATTGTATTGGGTGTGTTGGGGACACAAGAGACTCTTTGCTATTTGGTTGCAGGGTTGCTTGAGAGAGACCATCTTCATCCTACACCTCCCACGAATTGATAAACCTTAGGCATCCACTTGAGGGAAATTTACTATCGCCTACAAACCTCTGCACTTGGAGGCCCAACAACGTCTACAAGAAGAAGGTTGTGTAGTAGACATCATGTACCAGTAGCTATGTGTTTGATCTGTCTCTCTCTCTCTCTCTCTCGTGTTCTTGAGGTGGTATCATCTTGATGTATCGCGAGCTTTGCTATTATAGTTGGATCTTATGATGTTTCTCCCCCTCTACTCTCTTGTAATGGATTGAGTTTTCCCTTTGAAGTGATCTTATCGGATTGAGTCTTTAAGGATTTGAGAACACTTTATGTATGTCTTGCATGTGCTTATCTGTGGTGACAATGGGATATTCACGTGATCTACTTGATGTATGTTTTGGTGATCAACTTGCGAGTTCCGTGACATTGTGAACTTATGCATAGGGGTTGGCACACGTTTTCGTCTTGACTCTCCGGTAGAAACTTTGGGGCACTCTTTGAAGTTCTATGTGTTGGTTGAATAGATGAATCTGAGATTGTGTGATCCATATCATATAATCATACCCACGGATACTTGAGGTGACATTGGAGTATCTAGGTGACATTAGGGTTTTGGTTGATTTGTGTCTTAAGGTGTTATTCTAGTACGAACTCTTGAATAGATCGATCAGAAAGAATAACTTTGAGGTGTTTTCGTACCCTACCATAATCTCTTTGTTTGTTCTCTGCTATTAGTGATTTCGGAGTGACTCTTTGTTGCATGTTGAGGGATAGTAATATGATCCAATTATGTTATTATTGTTGAGAGAACTTGCACTATTGAAAGTATGAACCCTAGGCCTTGTTTCCTAGCATTGAAATACCGTTTACGCTCACTTTTACCACTTGCTACCTTGCTGTTTTTATATTTTCAGATTACGGAAACCTATATCTACCATCCATATTGCACTTGTATCACCATCTCTTCGCCGAACTAGTGCACCTATACAATTTACCATTGTATTGGGTGTGTTGGGGACACAAGAGACTCTTTGTTATTTGGTTGCAGGGTTGTTTGAGAGAGACCATATTCAACCTATGCCTCCCACGGATTGATAAACCTTAGGTCATCCACTTGAGGGAAATTTGCTACTGTCCTACAAACCTCTGCACTTGGAGGCCCAACAACGTCTACAAGAAGAAGGTTGTGTAGTAGACATCAGCCTCCACATCCATTCTTCCGGGTTTTTTTGAATTTCGTCGGCGCTCAGATCCATCACTTTCCTCCCAACACAATCTCGCTGCATTTGTTTCTATGTGCAAGAACTGTTGGGGAACGCAGTAATTTCAAAAATTTCCTATGATCACGCAAGATCTATCTAGGTGATGCTTAGCAACAAGTGTGAGAGTGTGTCCATGTACCCTCTTAGACCGAAAGCGGAAGCGTTATATCAACGCGGTTGATGTAGTCGTACGTCTTCACGATCCGACCGATCCTAGCACCGAACGTACGGTACCTCCGTGTTCAGCACACGTTCAGCTCGATGACATCCCTCGTACTCTTGATCCAATTAAGGCCAAGGGAGAGTTCCGTCAGCACGACGGCGTGGCGATGGTGATTTTGAAGTTACCGGCGCAAGTCTTTGCCTAAGCACTACGACGATATGACCGAGGTGTGTAACTGTGTAGGGGGCACCGCACACGGCTAAGAGATTGTCTGTTGTGCTTTGGGGTGCCCCCCTGGCCACGTATATAAAGGAGGGAGGATGAGGAGGCCGGCCTAGGAGGGGCGCGCCTATAGGGGGAGTCCAACTAGGATTCCCAATCCTAGTTGGAGTCCCCTTCCTTTTCCAAGAGGGGGGAGAGAAGGAGTAGGAGAGGGAGAAGGAAAGAGAGGGGGCCGCCGCCCCCTCCCTAGTCCAATTCGGACTTGCCATGGGGGGCGCGCGGCCACCCCTTTAGGCCCTTCTCTCCTTTCCCGTATGGCCCATTAAGGCCCACTACTTCCCCCGGCGAATTACCGTAACTCTCCGGTACTCCGAAAAATACCCGAATCACTCGGAACCTTTTCGATGTCCGAATATAGCCTTCCAATATATCAATCTTTATGTCTCGACTATTTCGAGACTCCTCGTCATGTCCGTGATCTCATCCGGGACTCTGAACAACCTTCGGTACATCAAATCACATAACTCATAATAGAAATCGTCATCGAACGTTAAGCGTGCGGACCCTACGGGCTCGAGAACTATGTAGACATGACCGAGACACATCTCCGGTCAATAACCAATAGCGGAACCTGGATGCTCATATTGGCTCCTACATATTCTACGAAGATCTTTATCGGTCAAACCGCATAACAACATACGTTGTTCCCTTTGTCATCGGTATGTTACTTGCCCGAGATTCGATCGTCGATATCATCATACCTAGTTCAATCTTGTTACCGGCAAGTCTCTTTACTCGTTCCGTAATGCATCATCCCGCAACTAACTCATTAGTCACATTGCTTGCAAGGTTTATAGTGATGTGCATTACCGAGAGGGCCCAGAGATACCTCTCCGATACACGGAGTGACAAATCCTAATCTTGATCTATGCCAACCCAACAAACACCTTCAGAGACACCTGTAGAGCATCTTTATAATCACCCAGTTATGTTGCGACGTTTGATAGCACACAAGGTGTTCCTCCGGTATTCGGGAGTTGCATAATCTCATAGTCAGAGGAACATGTATAAGTCATGAAGAAAGCAATACAATAAAACTAAATGATCATTATGCCAAGCTAACGGGTGGGTCTTGTCCATCACATCATTCTTCTAATGATGTGATCCCGTTCATCAAATGACAACACATGTCTATGGTCAGGAAACATGATCATCTTTGATAAACAAGCTAGTCAAGTAGAGGCATACTAGGGACACTCTATTTTGTCTATGTATTCACACATGTACTAAGTTTCCGGTTAATACAATTCTAGCATGAATAATAAACATTTATCATGATATAAGGAAATATAAATAACAACTTTATTATTGCCTCTTGGGCATATTTCCTTCAGTCTCCCACTTGCACTAGAGTCAATAATCTAGTTCACATTGCCATGTGATTTAACACCAATAGTTCACATGATTTAACACTCTATAGTTCACATCGCCATGTGACCAATACCCAAAGGGTTTACTAGAGTCAATAATCTAGTTCACATCGCCATGTGATTAACACCCAAAGAGTACTAAGGTGTGATCAGGTTTTGCTTGTGAGAGAGGTTTAGTCAATGGTTCTGCCACATTCAGATCCGTATGTATTTTGCAAATTTCTATGTCTAAAATGCTCTGCACGGAGCTACTCTAGCTAAATGCTCCCACTTTCAATATGTATCCAGATCGAGACTCAGAGTCATCCAGATCAGTGTCAAAGCTTGCATCGACGTAACTCTTTACGACGAACTCTTTATCACCTCCATAACCGAGAAATATTTCCTTAGTCCTCTAAGGATAATTTTGACCAATGTCCAGTGATCTAGTCCTAGATCACTATTGTATTCCCTTGCCAAACTCAGGGCAGGGTATACAATAGGTCTGGTATACAGCATGGCATACTTTATAGAACCTATGACTGAGGCATAGGGAATGACTTTTCATTCTCTTTCTATTTTCTGCCATGGTCGGGTTTTGAGTCTTTACTCAACTTCACACCTTGCAACATAGGCAAGAACTCCTTCTTTGACTGTTCCATTTTGAACTACTTCAAAAACTTGTCAAGGTATGTACTCATTGAAAAAATTTATCAAGCGTCTTGATCTATCTCTATAGATTTTGATGCTCAATATGTAAGCAGCTTCACCGAGGTCTTTCTTTGAAAAACTCCTTTCAAACACTCCTTTATGCTTTCCAGAAAATTCTACATTATTTCCGATCAACAATATGTCATTCACATATACTTATCACAAATGCTGTAGTGCTCCCGCTCACTTTCTTGTAAATACATGCTTCACCGCAAGTCTGTATAAAACTATATGCTTTGATCAACTCATCAAAGCGTATATTCCAACTCCGAGATGCTTGCACCAGTCCACATATGGATCGCTGGAGCTTGCAAATTTTGTTAGCACCTTTAGGATTGACAAAACCTTCTGGTTGCATCATATACAACTCTTCTTCAATAAATCCATTAAGGAATGCAGTTTTGACATCCATTTGCCAGATTTCATAAAATGTGGAAATTGCTAACATGATTCGGACAGACTTTAAGCATCTCTACGAGTGAGAAAATCTCATTGTAGTCAACACCTTGAACTTGTCCAAAACCTTTTTTCGACAAGTCTAGCTTTGTAGATAGTAACACTATACTATCAGCGTCTGTCTTCCTCTTGAAGATCCATTTATTCTCTATGGCTTTCCGATTGATACGTCCATTTTGCATCATGCTTTTATATCGATATTTATTGCATTATGAGCTGTTATTACACGTTATGCCACAATACTTATGCCTATTCTCTCTTATTTTACGAGGTTTACATGAAGAGGGAGAATGCCGGCAGCTGGAATTCTGGGCTGGAAAAGGAGCAAATATTAGAGACCTATTCTGCACAACTCCAAAAGTCCTGAAACTTCACGAAGCCATTTTTGGAATTTATAAAAAATACTGAGCGAAGAAAATACCAGAGGGGGCCCACACCCTGGCCACGAGGGTGGGGGCGTGCCCTACCCCCCTGGGTGCGCCCCTGCCTCATGGGCCCCCTGGCAGGCCTCCGGTGCCCATCTTTGGCTATATGGTGTCTTCTACCCTGAAAAAAAAATCATAAGCAAGCTTTCAGGAAGAAACTCTGCCGCCACGAGGCGGAACCAATCTAGGGCTCCGGCAGAGCTGTTCTGCCGGGGAAACTTCCCTCCGGGAGGGGGACATCATTGCCATCGTCATCACCAACGATCCTCTCATTGGGAGGGGGTCAATCTCCATCAACATCTTCGCCATCACCATCTCCTCTGAAACCCTAGTTCATCTCTTGTATCTAATCTTTGTATCGAAACCTCAGATTGGTACCTATAGGTTGCTAGTAGTGTTGATTACTCACTGTAGTTGATGCTAGTTGGTTTACTTGGTGGAAGATCATATGTTCAGATCCATTATGCATATTAATACTCCTTTGATTATGAACATGAATATGCTTTGTGAGTAGTTACATTTGTTCCTGAGGACATGGGAGAAGTCTTGCTATTAGTAGTCATGTGAATTTGGTATTCGTTCGATATTTTGATGAGATGTATGTTGTCTTTCCTCTAGTGGTGTTATGTGAACGTCGACTAGATGACACTTCACCATTGCTTGGGCCTAGAGGAAGGCATTGGGAAGTAATAAGTAGATGATGGGTTGCTAGAGTGACAGAAGCTTAAACCCTAGTTTATGAGTTGCTTCGTAAGGGGCTGATTTGGATCCATATGTTTCATGCTATGGTTAGGTTTACCTTAATACTTCTTTTGTAGTTGCGGATGCTTGCAATAGGGGTTAATCGTAAGTGGGATGCTTGTCTAAGTAAGGACAGCACCCAAGCACCGGTCCACCCACATACCAAATTATCAAAGTAACGAACGCGAATCATATGAGCATGATGAAAACTAGCTTGACGATAATTCCCATGTGTCCTCGGGAGCACTTTTCTCTATATAAGAGTTTGTCTAGGCTTGTCCTTTGCTACAAAAAGTATTGTGCCATCTTGTAGCACCTTACGACGCTGGCCATTATCCTGCGCGTTGGTGTTAGCCACAAAATCTAAACTGTTATCCGCTTTACGCTTACCGCTGTTTCCATGACCCGCCGGGTTATGCTGCTACCCTTTGGTCCTGCCGCTCTTCTTTCCCTTCCCTGTCTTGTCGTCGTCAAACTCGGGGTCCTTGGTACTATCAGAGTCGGCATACTTCACCAGAGCTGCCATAAGTGTTCCCATGTCTTGCAATGATGTTTGAGCCGTCCCAACTTCAACTTCAGAGGTGCAAACCGGCAATTGCCTTCCAACGTTAAAACTGTTGTATCAGCGTTGATGCGGACTGATGAATGCAAAATCTCCGAAACCCGGCGCACCAATGGGTTGTAGACTCTCCTTCCTCCTAGACATAGGCAGCTAAGTCCACAATTGACATGGGTTGCTTGCATGTATCCTTGAAATTCTGGATAAACCGGGCCCTTAACTCGGCCCATGACCCAATGGAGTTAGCTGGCAGGTTTTTCAACCATGTGCGAGTTGTTCCTTCCAACATCATGGTGAAGTATTTAGCACATGATGCATCGTCCACATCCAGCATCTCCATTGCCATCTCATAGCTTTCAACCCACGACTCGGGCGATAAATCGGCAGTGTAATTCGGCACCTTACGTGGGCCCTTGAAATCCTTGGGCAGCCGTACATTGCGCAGCGCTGGGACGAGACACGGTATCCCCAAAGAACTGGAGGTAACCCCTGGTTCCACCGAAGTTGTTGGACGAACCGGAGTAAGCTGGCGGGCTTCATGCTGCGCCGCTAACTCGGCCTCTCGACGTGCCCTAGCACGATCCACCACATCCTGAGCATCACCACCGCCACCCGCCGGGTTATGGCCACGGGGCGGATTACGATTTCGTGCATTGCTCGACACGGCCGGTTCATCCATATGCCTGCTATAACTCCGGCTCGGGCGGGGAGTAGAATGAATCCTTTCGCGGCTGTATGAATAAGCCTACTGTTGAGTCAAGGCTGTCTGAAGGAGCTCTCTAGCCCGTCGTGTCTCGACCACTACTGGGGACTCGCGTTCGATCGGGAGAGCTGCCAATCGTGAAGCGGTGGCAACAATGTTATACAACGGGTTAGAGTAATGACCCGGCGGTGTTGGGACGTGCTGTGACAAGACGTTGTTCTAACGGGGCGGATCTATTGGACGTGGCTGAACCGGCGCCCCTGTTCCAGGTGCCTCCACCCGGTTTACCACTGGCGGATTACTGGTTCCTGCTCCTGGGGTGTCAAAGAGATTCCTGGCCTCATAAACCGGAGGCAGGTGAGACTGGTACCTTCTCCTCATGACATCGTTTGACGCGCTCTGATCCAACATAAGCCGGTAAGCCTGTGCCTCCAACTCGGCCCGTTATGCAGCCGTCCTGGTATCATCGGCTGCCAGGTCCGCCTTGGCCTGAGTTATCTGATCCTTCACCTTCGCGATCTCCGCATTATGCTCATCCTGGTTCGCCGGGTTAACTTCCGCCAGCGGCACTTCCAAAGCGTCAAATAAGTCAGATAAAACCTGAGCCGGTGGTCGCACAGGGCCTCCTGCCCCGGCTGCTGTCGCCGCTACTGATCCAGAAACCATCGCCGCCGCGATCAAAGAGTGGTGCGCTGGCTGTGTACCGGCCATGAAGATCGCAACCCGGCTTGGCGGATCGAAGGGGTCCGGAATACTGTCGCCATCGGAACAGCCCCCAATCCGGCCATCTTGCAACTAGTACAATGACTCGGTCTCTCCGGTCGATGACTCGTCATCCGAGTAAACGACGGTCTCACCACCAGATGCCGATCTAACCTCAGATTCCACTCCGTGGATGACTCCCACGAAGGCACGCTTCATGGCAGGCTGAACCCGGGCGGGTCTCGCACGCCGAGCTGTTTCGACGATGCCGGTGCAGATGTCCGGCTCAAGGCCCGATTCACCGATCTTGCCAATGAAAATGTGAATGCCGCCGAAGGGGACCCGGTACCCGTACTCAATTGAGCCGGCCTCGGGGCCCCAGCCTGCGTCGTCGATGTAGAGCTTGCCGCGATGACTCTTAGTCATCCGGCCCACAGCGTATCCCTTGAGCCCTTCGAAGCTGCCCTCTAAGAACTCGAAACCATCGTGCGATAGCCCCACGGTGGGCGCCAACTGTCGTGGTTTTGTCACGGCAGATGTCCTAGTGAAAGGACTTAGTCGTGGAGCCATCGCGATGGGTTAGCTTAAAGGGGTTAAAGCGGACAAGGGACGCAGAGAGTTTTATACTGGTTCGGCCCCTTGCGGTGAAGGTAAATGCCTAATCCAGTTGTTGTGGAATTGCTAGGGTTTCGATGACCAGGGAGCGAATCCGACATGCCTGGCTCTCGAATTGTTGTTTGTTGTCCCTAAACCGCCGCTGGGTCGTCCCTTTATATACACAGGTTGACGCCCGGCGGTTTACAGAATCCTGAGGCCAGCTCATAAACATGTCCGGCTCGGTTTCTACCTTTCTTATCTTACAACACAAGTTACATATGATATGGCGGTTTATGTCTACAGGCCATAACCCGCCTCTGGGCCCTGGGCCTTCGTAAAGCGCCATACTCCTTGTCTTCCTGGGCTTCAAATATAAATAACTCATTTTGGGGGTAACCCGGCCTCTCCTGGTCGGTTTATACCCAATAGTAATGTCCCCAACATCAAGTATTTCATTTTTCTTAAGAGGATGATCAGGCAAATCATTAAGTAATTGGAGAAGCCTCCCCCAAGCTTGTGGGAGACTCTCTTCTTCAATTTGCACAAAATTATATTTCCCTTAAAGCAGCTTGTTTCTTATGAGCGGGGAAATATTTAGCAGAGAAGTAATAAATCATATCCTGGGGACTACGCATACAACCAGGATCAAGAGAATTAAACCATGTTTTAGCATCACCCTTTAATGAGAACAGAAATAATTTAAGGATATAGTAGTAACAAAGTTTTTCCTCATGAGTAAATAGGGTGGCTATATCATTCAATTTAGTAAGATGTGCGACAACAGTTTCAGATTCATAGCCATAGAAAGGATCAGATTCAACCAAACTAATTATCTCAGGGTCGACAGAGAAATCATAATCCTTATCAAAAATACAGATAGGTGAAGTAGCAAAAGCAGGGTCATATTTCATTCTAGCATTCAAAGATTTTTCTTTCAGCTTAGCTAATAATTTCTTAAGATCATATCTATCATTGCAAGCAAGAAAATCTCTAGCAGTTTCTTCATCCATAACATAACCCTCAGGAACATCAGGCAATTCATATCTAGGGGGAGAATCTTCATCATCACTTTCATCAATATTATCAGTTTCAATAATTTCATTCTCTCTAACCCTAGCAAGTTGTTCATCAAGAAATTCACCAAATGGCACAGTATTATCAAGCATAGAAGTAGTTTCATCATAAGTGTCATGCATAGCAGAAGTGGCATCATCAATAACATGCGACATAGCAGAAGCAGGTTTAGGTGTCGCAAGTTTACTCAAAACAGAAGGTGAATCAAGTGCAGAGCTAGATGGCAGATTTTTACCTCCCCTCGTAGTTGAGGGATAAATCTTAGTTTTTTCGTCTTTCAAGTTCCTCATAGTGACCAGCAGATATAAATCCCAAGTGACTCAAAGAATAGAGCTATGCTCCCCGACAACGACGCCGAAAAATAGTCTTGATAACCCACAAGTATAGGGGATCGCAACAGTTTTCGAGGGTAGAGTATTCAACCCAAATTTATTGATTCGACACAAGGGGAGCCACAGAATATTCTCAAGTATTAGCAGTTGAGTTATCAATTCAACCACACCTGGAAAACTTAATATCTGCAACAAAGTATTTAGTAGCAAAGTAGTATGGAAGTGACGGTAACAGTGGCAAAAGTAACAGTAGCAGTTTTGTAGTAATTGTAATAGTGGCAACGGTAAAGTAACTAAGCAAAGATCAATATGTGAAAAGCTCGTAGGCATTGGATCAGTGATGGATAATTATGTCGGATGCGATTCCTCATGCAACAGTTATAACATAGGGTGACACAGAACTAGCTCTAGTTCATCAATGTAATGTAGGCATGTATTCCGAATATAGTCATACGTGCTTATGGAAAAGAACTTGCATGACATCTTTTGTCCTACCCTCCCATGGCAGCGGGGTCCTATTGGAAACTAAGGGATATTAAGGCCTCCTTTTAATAGAGTACCGGACCAAAGCATTAACACTTAGTGAATACATGAACTCCTCAAACTACGGTCATCACTGGGAGTGGTCCCGATTATTGTCACTTCGGGGTTGCCGGATCATAACACATAGTAGGTGACTATTGACTTGCAAGATAGGATCAAGAACTCACATATATTCATGAAAACATAATAGGTTCAGATCTGAAATCATGGCACTCGGGCCCTGGTGACAAGCATTAAGCATAGCAAAGTCATAGCAACATCAATCTCAGAACATAATGGATACTAGGGATCAAACCCTAACAAAACTAACTCGATTACATGGTCAATCTCATCCAACCCATCACCGTCCAGCAAGCCTATGATGGAATTACTCACACACGGCGG
The DNA here is from genome assembly GCF_018294505.1 of Triticum aestivum. Taxonomy (NCBI): domain Eukaryota; kingdom Viridiplantae; phylum Streptophyta; class Magnoliopsida; order Poales; family Poaceae; genus Triticum; species Triticum aestivum. Next base: position 117,421,250 of record NC_057799.1, read on the forward strand.
TGAGCATCATGAAATTGGTGATGGAGGAAGGTTGATGATGACGATGGTGACGGATTCCCCTCTCCGGAGCCCTGAACGGACTCCAGATCAGCCCTCCCAAGAGAGATTAGGGCTTGGCGGCGGCTCCGTATCGTAAAACGCGATGAATCCTTCTCTTTGATTTTTTTCTCCCTGAATGTGAATATATAGAGTTGGAGTTGAGGTCGGTGGAGCCTCAGGGGGGCCACGAGACAGGGGGCACGCCCCCCACCCTCGTGGACAAGGTGTGGGCCCCCTGGTGTTGATTCTTTCGCTAGTATTTTTATTTATTCCAAAAATATTCTCCGTGAAGTTTCAGGTCATTCCGAGAACTTCTATTTCTGCACAAAAATAACACCATGGCAATTCTGCTGAAAACTTCGTCAGTCCGGGTTAGTTCCATTCAAATCATGCAAGTTAGAGTCCAAAACAAGGGCAAAAGTGTTTGGAAAAGTAGATACGATGGAGACGTATCAAGTACCACGACACCTGGGGGCCCAGGCGCGCCCAGGTGGGTTGTGCCCACCTCGGTGGCCTCCCGCACCCCCTCTTCACCCTATAAATTGCCAAATATTCCAAAAACCCTAGCAGTAGCCCTAGATCAGAAGTTCCGCCACCGCTCTGTAGCCACGAGAAACCAATCTAGACCCCGTTCTAGCACCCTCCGGAGGGGGAGATCATCACCGGTGGCCATCTTCAACATCCCGGCGGCCACCACGATGAGGAGGGAGTAGTCCACCCTCGGGGTTGAGGGTTTGTACCAGTAGCTATGTGTTTAATCTCTCTCTCTCGTGTTCTTGAGATGTCACGATCTTGATGTACCGCGGACTTTGTTAATATAGTCGGATCATATGGTGTTTTCCCCTCTCTATCTTGTGATGAATTGAGTTTTCCCTTTGAGATTTCGTTTTATCGGATTGAATAATTTTATGGATTTGAGAGCACTTGATATATGTCTTCCATATGAATACTCATGGTGACAATGGGGTATCGTATTGATTCACTTGATATATGTTTTGGCACTCAACTCGCAGATTCCCGAGGTGACATTGGGGTAATCTACGCATAGGGGTTGATGCACGTTCTTGTCTTTGTTTCTCCGGTAGAAAGCTTTGGGGCACTCTTTGAGGTTCTTTATGTTGGATTGAGTATTATGAATCTGAATTTGCTTTGGTGTTATTTTAGTATGAACTCTAGGATAGATCGAACGGAAAGAATAGCTTTGTGTTATTTTAGTATGAACTCTAGGATAGATCGGACGGAAAGAATAGCTTTGTGTTATTTTAGTACGAACTCTTGAATAGATCAAACGGAAAGAATCTTTGAGGTTCTTTATGTTGGATTGAGTATTATGAATCTAAATTTGATTTGGTGTTATTTTAGTATGAACTCTAGGATAGATCGAACGGAAAGAATAGCTTTGTGTTATTTTAGTATGAACTCTTGAATAGATCGAACGGAAAGAATAGCTTTGAGGTGGTTTCATACCCTACAAACAATTTATTCTTATGTTTTCCGCTAGATAAGAACTTTGGAGTGATTCTTCATTGCACGTTGAGGGATGGTTATGTGATCCAATTATATTAGCATTGTTGAGAGATTGCAATAGCAAAAGTACGGACCCTAGGCCTTGTTTTCAAGCATTGCAATACCGTTTTTGTGCCCGTTTACTATTTGCTACCTTGCTGTTTTTATTTATAAAAATATATTTTTTACCATCAATATTACACTTTTATCACCATCTCTTCGCCGAACTAGTGCACCTATACAATTTGCCATTGTATTGGGTGTGTTGGGGACACAAGAGATTTCTTGTATTTGGTTGCAGGGTTGTTCGAGAGAGACCATCTTCATCCTACACCTCCCACGGATTGATAAACCTTAGGTCATCCACTTGAGGGAAAATTGCTACTGTCCTACAAAACTCTGCGCTTGGAGGCCCAACATGAGTCTACAAGGATAAAGTTGCGTAGTAGGCATCAAGCTCTTTTCTGGCGCCGTTGCCGGGGAGGCTAGGTAAGCGGCACTCACATCCCGTCAACAAAGCTCTTTTCTGGCGCTGTTGCTGGGGAGGTGAGTGCATGAAGGTATATCTTTAGATCTTGCAATTGAATCTTTTAGTTTCTTGTTTTATCACTAGTTTGGTTTTATAATAGAAAACTACAAAAAGATGGAATTGAGGTTGCATCATATTGTTCATCTTTATAATGTCTTTCGTGAAAATGATGGAAAGGAAAATTGTGCTCGATTGATAGAAGAAGAATTCTATAAAATGTTTAACAAAAAATCTTTGAATGATGAGCATGATTGCAATGTTGCTGGTTTGAACTCTTTGAATATCTATGATGCTAATGATATGCAAAACCAATAAGCTTGGGGATGCTATGTTTGATGAAGATGATATTTTTAGTCCCCCAAGATTTGATGTGCAAATTTGTTATAATGATTGCATGCCTCCTATTTATGATGATTACAATGATGAAAGTGGATTTGGAGAGGTCATGACTTTATTTAGTGATGAATCCACCATTTTGGATGAGGCTTCAATTGACTATGATAACAAAGTTGCTATCTATGATGATTATGGTGGTGACATGTATGCTATATTGAATAATGATAACCATGAAAATTTTCATCATGATTAATTTTTAATTAAATGATAGTTATTTTGTTGAGTTTGCTCCCACTACTATTCATGAGAATAAATTTGCTCATGTCGAGAGTAACAAAATTTCTATGCTTATGCTTCATGAAAAGAATGCTTTATGTGATAGTTATATTGTTGAATTCATTCATGATGCTACTGAAAATTATGAGATAGGAACACATGCTTGTAGGTATTGCAATAATATCAAGTTTCCTCTCTATGTGTAGAAAGTTTTGAAGTTATGCTTGTTTTGCCTTCCTATGCTAGTTGATTATTGTTCCCATAAGTTGTTTGCTCACAAAATCCCTATGAATAGGAAGTGGGTTAGACTTAAATGTGCTAGTCATGTGCTTCATGATGCGCTCTTTATGTTTCAATTCTTATCTTTTATGCGAGCATCATTGAAATCATCATGCCTAGCTAAAAGGCATTAAAGAAAAGCGCTTGTTGGGAGACAACCCAACATTTACCCCTACTGTTTTTATGTGTTCACATGATTATGCTACTGTAGTAATCATGTTTTATTGCTTTTGTTTCAATAAAGTGCCAAGTAAAGCCTTTGGGATAGTGTGGATGATAGTTGACTTGATTCTGTCCAAAAACAGAAACTTTTGCGCTCAGTCTAGGAATTTTGAAAATTCACTGGAATGTGCTTTTGATCTGAATTTCTTACAGGTGATAGATATACAAATTATCTACGTTATCCTAATTTTTCAGAATTTTTGGAGTAGCAGAAGTATGGTTGGAGTACAGATTACTACAGATTGTTCTGTTTTTGATAGATTCTGTTTTCAATGCATAGTTTGCTTGTTTCCTAGTTTCTATGGCTTATATTGCTCAATATAAATTGTGGAAATGATATGCTAAGTAGGAATTGTGTGGAAACAATTATGAATCTTGTCTTTGACAGTACCAAAGTGAAATGGTTTGCTCTTTATCATACTAACCTATCTCACGAAGTTCCATTAAGTTTTGTGTGATTGAAGTTTTCAAGTTTTGGGTGAGATATCAATACGAGGAGAATAAGGAGTGACAAGACCCTAAGCTTGGGGATGCCCAAGGCACCCCAAGCTAATATTCAAGGAAGATCCAAGCAACTAAGCTTGGGGATGCCCCGGAAGGCATCCCCTCTTTCGTCTCCAACATTATCGGTAACCTCACTTGGAGTTATATTTTCATTCGTCACATGATATGTGTTTTGCTTGGAGCATCATTTTCTTTTGCTAAGATTTGCTTGCTGTTATTTAGAATAATGTTTTGCATCTTTCTTTTCAATAAAAATGTCAAGGATAGCCTTTGCCATGCTTATTTTGCAAGTCTACTTGTTTCTGTTTGAAAACAGAAAGTTTATCGGTGACGATGGAGATCATGACGGTGCTTTGGAGATGGAGATTAAAAGCACAAGATGATGATGGCCATATCATGTCACATATTTTGATTGCGTGTGATGTTTATCTTTTATGCATCTTATTTTGCTTAGTACGGCGATACCATTATAAGATGACCCCTTACTAAAATTTCAAGGTATAAGTGTTCTCTCTGAGTATGCACCGTTGCGACAGTTCTTCGTGCCGAGACACCACGTGATGATCGGGTGTGATAAGCTCTATGTTCACATACAACGGGTGCAAGACAGTTTTGCACATGCGGAATACTCGGGTTAAACTTAACGAGCCTAGCATGTACAGACATGGCCTCGGAACATTGGAGACCGAAAGGTCGAACGTGAATCATATAGTAGATATGATCAACATAGAGATGTTCACCATTGAAGACTACTCCATCTCACGTGATGATTGGACATGGTTTAGTTGATATGGATCACGTCATCATTTAGATGACTCGAGGGATGTCTATCTAAGTGGGAGTTCTTAAGTAATATGATTAATTGAACTTAATTTATCATGAACTTAGTCCTGATAGTTTTTGCATATCTATGTTGTAGATCAATGGCCCGTGCTACCGTTCCCTTGATTTCTAATGCGTTCCTAGAGAAAGCTAAGTTGAAAGATGATGGTAGCAACTACACGGACTGGGTCCGTAACTTGAGGATTCCTCATTGCTGCACAGAAGAATTATGTCCTTGATGCACCGCTAGGTGAAAGGCCTGCTGCAGGAGCAGATGCTGATGTTATGAACGTCTGGCAATCTCGATCTGGTGACTACTCAATAGTTCAGTGTGCCATGCTTTATGGCTTAGAATCAGGACTTCAAAGACGTTTTGCACGTCGTGGACCATATGAGATGTTCCAGGAGTTGAAGTTAATATTTCAAGCAAATGCCCGAGTTGAGAGATATGAAGTCTCCAACAAGTTTTATAGCTGCAAGATGGAGGAGAACAGTTATGTCAGTGAACACATACTTAGAATGTCTGGGTATCATAACCACTTGACTCAGCTGGGAGTTAATCTTCCAGATGATAGTGTTATTGACAGAGTTCTCCAATCACTGCCACCAAGCTATAAAGGCTTCGTGATGAACTATAATATGCAAGGGATGGAAAAGACAATTCCCGAGCTCTTCGCAATGCTCAAAGTTGCGGAGGTAGAAATCAAGAAGGAGCATCAAGTGTTGATGGTTAACAAGACCACTAGTTTCAAGAAAAAGGGCAAAGGAAAGAAGGGGAACTTCAAGAAGAATGGCAAGCAAGTTGCCACTCCCGGGAAGAAGCCCAAGTCTGGACCTAAGCCTGAAATTGAGTGCTTCTACTGCAAAGGGATTGGTCACTGGAAGCGGAACTGCCCCAAGTATTTTGCGGATAAGAAGGATGGCAAAGTGAACAAAGGTATATTTGATATACATGTTACTGATGTGTACCTTACTAATGCTCGCAGTAGTGTCTGGGTATTTGATACCGGTTCGTTTGATCATATTTGTAACTCGAAACAGGGACTACAGATTAAACGAAGATGTGCGAAGGACGAGGTGACGATGTGCGTCGGGAATGGTTCCAAGGTCGATGTGATCGCCGTCGGCATGCTACCTCTACATCTACCTTCGGGATTAGTTTTAGCCCTGAATAATTGTTATTTGGTGCCAACGTTGAGCATGAACATTATATCTGGATCTTGTTTAATGCAAGATGGTTATTCATTTAAATCAGAGAATAATGGTTGTTCTATTTATATGAGTAATATCTTTTATGGTCATGCACCCTTGATGAATGGTCTGTTTTTGTTGAATCTCGATCGTGGTGATACACATATTCATAATATTGAAGCCAAAAGATGCAAAGTTAATAATGATAGTGCAACTTATTCGAAAGTAGATGAGTGTTGAGGCTCGCGGCGGGTATCGTTATTTTCTGACCTTCACAGATTATTTGAGCAGATATGTGTATATCTACTTAATGAAACACAAGTCTGAAACATTTGAAAAGTTCAAAGAATTTCAGAGTGAAGTGGAGAATCATCATAACAAGAAAATAAAGTTTCAACGATCTGCTCATGGAGGCGAATATTTGAGTTATGAGTTTGGCCTTCATTTAAAACAAGGTGGAATAGTTTCACAACTCACGCCACCTCGAACACCACAGCGTAATGGTGTGTCCGAACGTCGTAACCGTACTTTATTAGATATATGGTGCGATCTATGATGTCTCTGACCGATTTACCACTATCATTTTGGGGTTATGCATTAGAAACAGCTGCATTCACTTTGAATAGGGCACCGTCTAAATCCGTTGAGATGACACCGTATGAACTGTGGTTTGGCAAGAAACCTAAGTTGTCGTTTCTTAAAGTTTGGGGTTGTGATGCTTATGTGAAAAAGCTTCAACCTGAGAAGCTCGAACCCAAATCGGAGAAATGCGTCTTCATAGGATACCCAAAAGAAACTGTTGGGTACACCTTCTATCACAGATCCAAAGGCAAGATCTGTGTTGCTAAGAAGGGATCCTTTATAGAGAAGGAGTTTCTCTCGAAAGAAGTGAGTGGGAGGAAATTGAACTTGATGAGATAATTATACCTTCTCTCAAATTGGAAAGTAGCTCATCACAGAAACCGTTCCCGTGATACCTACACCAACTAGAGAGGAAGCTACTGATAATGATCATGAAACTTTATATCAATTTACTACCGAACCTCGTAGGTCAGCTAGAACACGTTCCGCACCAGAGTGGTACGGTAATCCTATTCTGGAAGTCATGTTACTAGACCATGATGAACCTACGAACTATGAGGAAGCGATGATGAGCCCAGATTCTGCAAAATGGCTTGAGGCCATGAAATCTGAGATAGGATCCATGTATGAGAACAAAGTATGGACTTTGGTTGACTTGCCCGATGATCTGCAAGCCATAGAGAATAAATGGATCTTCAAGAAGAAGACTGATGCTGATGGTAATGTTACTGTCTACAAAGCTCGACTTGTTGCGAAAGATTTTTGACAAGTTCAAGGAGTTGACTACAATGAGACCTCACCCTTAGCGATGCTTAAGTCTCTCCGAATCATGTTAGCAATTGCCGCATTTTATGATTATGAAATCTGGCAAATGGACGTCAAAACTGCATTCCTTAATGGATTTCTTAAAGAAGAGTTGTATATGATGCAACCATAAGGCTTTGTCGATCCTAAAGGTGCTAACAGAGTGTGCAAGCTCCAGAGATCCATTTATGGACTGGTGCAAGCATCTCGGAGTTGGAATATACGCTTTGATGAGGTGATCAAATCATATGGTTTTATCCAGACTTTTGGAGAAGCCTGTATTTACAAGAAAGTGAGTGGGAGCTCTGTAGCATTTCTTGTATTATATGTGGATGACATATTATTGAAGGAAATATGCCCTAGAGGCAATAATAAAGTTTTTATTTATATTTCCTTATATCATGATAAATGTTTATTATTCATGCTAAAATTGTACTAACCGGAAACTTAGTACATTTGTGAATACATAGACAAACAGAGTGTCCCTAGTATGCCTCTACTTGACTAGATCGTTAATCAAAGATGGTTAAGTTTCCTAGCCATAGACATGTGTTGTCATTTGATGAATGGGATCACATCATTAGAGAATGATGTGATGGACAAGACCTGTCATGGAATTGTCACGGCAGATGTCCTTAGTGTCAGGACTTAGTCGCGAGGCCAACACATCTATGTGGAGCTTGAGAGGGGTTGAACGGGATGAGAGACGCAACACACAAGACAAGGATTTAGACAGCTTCGGGCCCCGGGAAACATCATCCGATAACAACCCTACATGCTGTATGTGGCTAGGTCTCATTATCATCACGAGGGAGTCGCCGTAAACCGGCTCTCCTAGTTATGCCTAACCCTTAAGATTCTTTCTCTCCCCTCTTGGGATGCCCTGCCCCTCCTTATATAAGAAGGGGTGGGTTACATGTAGAGTCCAACTCGGATTAAGACTTAAACTATTCTGACTTCTCTTCATGGGCTTCTTAACGTCTTGGGCTTCATAACGTCTCGGGCTTATTAACCCCAGGCGACTCTGTCTGCTGGGTTATGACTGTCTGCCGGGTTATGACTATCTGCCGGGTTATGATTGTCTGTCGGGTTATGATTGTCTGCCGGGTTATGATTGTTTGCCGGGTTATGACTGTCCGTCGGGTTATGATTGTCTGTCGGGTTATCATCTGACTTAACATCTGCCAGTTTACCACCTGCCGGTTTACCGTGTGTCTTAGCCATCTGTCTTAACTGTCTGTCGGTTTACCATCCGTCGGTTTACCAAGTCCCAGCCGGGTTATGACTCCGACTGGGTCATACCGCGGGGTATATCCCCGACATTACCCCCAGTTTAATTTGGATTTATCCATGTTAAACTGATCCTGATCATCCTTAAGTCCTTGTCATTTCCTTCTTCTAGAAAATCCGGGTCAATAGGCCAGCTTCATAATCAATTTGTTGACATTGGTTTGTCACAGAGAAATATTGTGAAGAATAATTCATTTGATTCAGCTCCCAATGCTTAACAAAAATATTGGTCCTTGAAATCCTCATCTGATCTTTAGCCGGCTTAAGGATGTAGAACTTGCCGGTTTATCATAGCCAAAATTGCCGATTTATAAATATTGATGGCACAGGGTCATAATTGTCGTTAAGGTCAAGCTTGAAAATATACCTCTTATATGCCTATCACTTGTAGCCCCCAAGTCTTAAGAAGGTAGCGTAGCAACAGCTTAAGACTTGCTTCAATATAAATGTCACAACCTTGAAGACATCCGATTTGTTCATCTCAGCCACGAGTCATAAACTGAATATTCCACATATGTAGCCCCCAAGTGCCGGATTGTCATGCTTGCAGCAACCTGGGACTTGAAATTGCCTTTTGCTCATAAAAACTTCAACCAGTGTAGCCCCCAAGGGCCGGCTCATTATACAATAATGAGCAGGGACTTTGTAAATATAATCATGTAGATTTGAGCAGTGATGTGTAGCCCCCAAGGGCCGGGTCATTATGCAATAATGAGCAGGGACTTTGTAAATACTTCAATGAAAATAACATTTTATAATATAGCCTCCATCGTAGGGCTTGAACCCACGTCCACAAGGTTTAAGAGCTTTGTGCTTTACCAGCTGAGCAATGGACCCTTCAATATAATGGATTTAACTTGTGTACCTTGAATTGTTGAGAGGAGCAATTGGTAGCCCCCAAGGGCCGGCTCATTACGATGTAACGAGTCGGGTCTTCAATAAGGTGATCAAAAAATGACTTTGCATTAGCCCCCAAGTGCCATGGTGCATGCTGGCAGTGAACTGGGACTTTGCATATTTGATGTAATCTCAATTTGAATAATGTAGCCCCAAAGTGCCGGGTCGTAAGCCTGCAGCGACTCGGGACTATCCCTTCCATTGTAGAATAAATTATATCCATTGATAAAATAATAGCCATTGCGCTGAAGCGACTTTGAAAACCTCCATCATAATACTGGTTATCCATAATAATAAAAAATCCAGCCATGTTGGCTATTAAAGATTTAAATAATATACCCAATGATTTATAAGCGCATGATTCCCATTGCGCAATCCAAAGTATACTGGCGCTTCAAACCAAGAAGGGAGCCCCCAAGTGATATATTTTGAACCATCAAGGCCGGGTACCTATGTTTGAGCTGTGCTGTGCAACAGACCCTCTTTGGTCCCCTTAACCCGGGCATTAAGCCTCCAAGTAGGTCAGAGCTATGCTCATATGAAGTTATAATATTGGCTTGATAGCCGGATTGCCAAGGTAATCTGAGCTATGCTCTTATGAAATTATAATACTGGCTTGATAGCCGGATTACCCGAGCTGTGCTCTTCTAGTGTGGGCTTGATAGCTGGGTTACCGAGGTAACCAGAACTGTGCTCTTATGATATGGGCTTGGTAGCCGGATTACCGAGGTAACCAGAGTTGTGCTCTTATGATATGGGCTTGATAGCCGGATTACCAAGGTAAGCAGAGCTGTGCTCTTATGATATGGGCTTGATAACCGGATCAAGAGGTGTAGCTATGGTTGGAATACGACCAAGCCCCCAAGTGATATTGTGGGTTGTGCCCAAAGAGTACCTATGTTTGAGCTGTGCTTTTGCAACAGACTCTCTTTGGTCCCTTTAATTTTTTCTGAGAACTCAAACTTGCGAGAGATTATTCTTTTGAACCGGAAATTCTTAAACCGGATATTGAGAGCTTCAAAGCTTTGTGGGAGATAGTTCCTCTTAAACCGGATTTTAAACCGGAATCCTTCTTTTTAAGCCGGAAATTTTCTGACGGCCTTTACATTTGCACCAATATGGCGGTTTAGGGTCCTGCATTAGATAACTTTGCAAGCCGGGGTAATTGCTCTTTTAAAGAAAGCAATATATAATATAAAAACATGCTGGATGGATTTCACCTGATATGTTAAGCCAGAAATTATCCACCGCGGAGTTGATCATCACCACGTTGAAGCTGAAATCAATCACGGCCGAGTCGGCCGTGGCAGCAGACAGATGAGTCGGCCGCGGTGTTGTAAGCTGGTGCGGACGGACGAGTCAACCGCAGGCGCGGTAAGCCGCGTGGACGGTGAGTCAATCGCGGACGTTGTCCCGACGAGTTGATGTAGATCGAGCTGCACGGATGGTGGCTTGCGCACACCCGTTCAATAGCAAGCATGTGCGGACGCCGGTGCATGATGATGCTAGCGCACACTCCATAGGCACAGCATGGCACTACCTTTATAATGAATCATCGTCCTATGCAAAAAATATCACAGGCGAGAGTAATTGTTCTCGAAAAATGCATCAAAATAAAATTGATTGGATTGGTTTCACCTTATATATTTGTCAGGAAATATCAGTCGCCGGGCTGATGATAACTGCCGTGGAGTTGGAATCAACCGCGGGTGAGTCGAAGATACTCATAATAACCGGCGTGTGTTCTCTGATAAATTATGTGCTGACCACACCCAGTCAAACTCCTTGGTCTTTGTTTCTTCATTGGGGTCCATACCCATGAGAAAACCCGGGTAAATGTAGTAATTGTACTGATACCGGATCAATACCCATAACAATTTGACCAAGTAATGCCCTCTGGGTAGCGTCAAGTACCAATTCAAAACCGGCCAAAGTAGTGGAACTACTTCGCCGCAAACCGCCAAGCAAGTACAACTTTGTAGAAGTAAGCATATATAGCGAAGCTCGGTTGCAGTATCGGTTTGTTTGTGATTCAAAACATTAGCGTCACATCCTCTTATATTCAAACGATGGCATTAGAGAGCTGGTGTGTCAAAATTTTGTAATATCTCTTCTCATCGAAGATCCTCCTAACTCTGAACTCCCTTCAACAGCTGCTCAAGCTCACATCCTTCACGGTTGACACAGAGAATAAAAAAATTGGTGAAACTCTCCTGCCGCAACTTACAACCCGTCCATTAGATGCAGCTCCGTAGAGGCCAGCATGTAAAGCTTTATGTAGCTGAACAAAAATCCATAGCAAGCACAAGTTCATTTGACCGCAGTGGTGGCCTATTCATTTAGAATCGTAGAAGCAACTCTTCAGCAAAGTCCAGAGAACTGCAAAAACTCCATATCTAATGTATTATTTACGCACTCAACTCCGTAGTGGATCCGATTTCGTTTGTGATTCAACAACAGTAGCTTCACTCGTAGTAGAATGAGGGCATTGCGGGGCCGCGCGCCTGAAAACCCACTGTCACCGTGTCCCGTCACCTCCACGATGGGCTGACAAGGCGAGTAGACGGCGACTCAGTCGCATCCACGGAGGCGATTCGGCGCGGACACTGGGCCACTTGGAAGCAACGGAGGTAGGTCGGCGGCTTAGGCGAGCCACGGTCAGAGGCGAACCCAGGCGGGGACGCGGCGCCGCAGGCAGACGGGCACAGAAAACAGGCCAGAACAGTGGCTGAAACTACGGTGTCTCGGAGGTGCAGCGACTCGGCTCGGAGGTGCAGCGCCGGCTATCGGGGCGAAGGGCGGGTGGCCGGGTCAATGATGCTGGCTGGTGCAGGGCGGGTCGGCGCGGCGACTCGACACAGTGGTTGAGGAACGCCGGCAACTCGGACTCGGGCGTGGGCGGGTCTCCTGCAGCCTACGAGGTGGCTCGGCGGAGACCAACGGCCCATAGTCCGGCGGCGATTTGATGAAAACGCAACAACAGAGACGGCCGACCCAGCGCCCGCGACCCGGGATCGCGGTAACACACAGCAGAGGAGTAGTAGCGGATCGAGCGTGAGGTAGAGTGAAGCGGGCCACGGCCACGGCAGAAGTGGGTTGACCCGGGGCGGCTTAAAAACCCGTGGCCGCGGCGGTTTAGCGGCAGGTAGTGGAGAAGCTCCGGGCAGCAGTAAAGGCGGATTAGTGGCAGCTCAATAGGAGCACCGACGAGTTACTGTCTCATCGGTTTAGGCCGAAGCAGAAAGACGAAAACCAGCAGCGGCCTTCAGACGACGGCGGCGAGTTACGGTAGCAGCAGCTCAGCGCGACTGCGTGTGAAGACAAGGCGGGCCTCAACGCAATCAGAGTTAGCGACGCGGTGGGTTACGGCAGTAGCGGAACCAACAGTAGGCCGGCAACTCAGCAGGCCGCGGAGTGAGGCCAAGGCGATTTTTGGTGATGGAGGCGAGGGTCGTGATGGCAGTTCGGAGCAGGAGCCTCGGCGATTCAGCGGTATGACCCGACCGGATTAATCCAGCACAAAAACTCACGTAGTGCTAGTACTCAATTAGCACTAGCAGTTGCACGTGGATCCCGGCATGACCTGGCTCCGTTTCTTGTAATAAGTAGTATAGCAAGGTTCAATCCGTCCGTGTCCGTGTCCTCCAGGTCATAGTAGTTGAGGCAGAGGTGATGGCGACTCTTGACGCAGCGATGGATCTGAAACAGATGCGGAGCAGGGCCCGGTCCGGATTGAAAAATAGAAAGAGGCCACGCGGTTTTGAGGTACAGCTGTCTTATCCGGCGGCTCAGAGATAACTCGGGGGCGGTTTATGGTGATGTGAAGCAGCAACGTTGGGCGCACCGGCCACGGTGGCGGCCTTGACCAAGTTGATCGAAGGCAAAAATTACTCTCTGACTCCGATCTGCATACTGTTGCCAAAGTAGTTTTCGACTGTAAAACTCAGAGTCAATGTAGACCGTCCAAACTGGCTCTTCTTCATCTGAAAATCCGCGAGTTTCTCGAAACCCTAGATGAGATCCCTCCAAGAACTCATCACCACCGTGCGCGGGCCCCATGGTGGGCGCCAACTGTCGTGGAATTGTCATGGCAGATGTCCTTAGTGTCAGGACTTAGTCGCGAGGCCAATGCATCTATGTGGTAGCTTGAGAGGGGTTGAACGGGATGAGAGACGCAACACACAAAACAAGGATTTAGACAGCTTCGGGCCCCGGGAAACATCATCCGGTAACAACCCTACATGCTGTTTGTGGCTAGGTCTCATTATCATCACGAGGGAGTCGCCGTAAACTGGCTCTCCTATTTTTGCCTAACCCTTAAGATTCTTTCTCTCCCCTCTTGGGGTGCCCTGCCCCTCCTTATATAAGAAGGGGCGGGTTACATGTAGAGTCCAACTCGGATTAAGACTTAAACTATTCCGACTTCTCTTCATGGGCTTCTTAACGTCTTGGGCTTCATAACGTCTCGGGCTTATTAACCCCAGGCGACTCTGTCTGCTGGGTTATGACTGTCTGCCGGGTTATGATTGTCTGCCGGGTTATGATTGTCTGCCGGGTTATGACTGTCTGCCGGGTTATGATTGTCGGCCGGGTTATGATTGTCTGTCGGGTTATCATCTGACTTATCTGCCGGTTTACCGTCTGTCTTAGCCATCTGTCTTAACTGTCTGCCGGTTTACCATCCGCCGGTTTACCAAGTCCCAGCCAGGTTATGACTCCAACCGGGTCATACCACGGGGTATATCCCCGACAAGACCCATCCTTTAGCTTAGCATAATGATCGTTTAGTTTTATTGCTATTGCTTTCTTCATGACTTATACATTTTCCTCTGACTATGAGATTATGCAACTCCCGAATACCGGAGGAACACCTTGTGTGCTATCAAACGTCACAACGTAACTAGGTGATTATAAAGATGCTCTACAGGTGTCTCCGAAGGTGTTTGTTGGGTTGGCATAGATCAAGATTAGAATTTGTCACTCCGTGTATCAGAGAGGTATCTCTGGGCCCTCTCGGTAATGCACATCACTATAAGCCTTGCAAGCAATGTGACTAATGAGTTAGTTGTGGGATGATGCATTACAGAATGAGTAAAGAGACTTGCCGGTAACGAGATTGAACTAGGTATGATGATACCGACGATCGAATCTCGGGCAAGTAACATACCGATGACAAAGGGAACAACGTATGTTGTTATGCGGTTTGATCGATAAAGATCTTCGTAGAATATGTAGGAGCCAATATGAGAATCCAGGTTCTGCTATTGGTTATTGACCGGAGATATGTCTTGGTCATGTCTACATAGTTCTTGAACCCGTAGGGTCCGCACGCTTAATGTTTGATGACGATTTGTATTATGAGTTATGTGATTTGATGACCGAAGTTTGTTCGGAGTCCCGGATGAGATCACGGACATGACGAGGAGTCTCGAAATGGTCGAGAAGTAATGATTCATATATTGGAAGGTTATATTCGGACATCGGAATGGTTCCGAGTGATTCGGGTATTTTTTCGGAGTGCCAGGAGTTACCGGAACCCTCCGGGGAAGTAATGGGCCTTAGTGGAGAAGAGGAGGCAGGCCAAGGGGAGGTGGTGCCCCCCCATGGAATCCGAATTGGACTAGGGGAGGGGGCGGCGGCCCCCTTGCCCTTTCCTACTCCCTCTCTCTTTCCCTCTTTCCCTCTCTCCTACTCCGGAAAGGAAAGGGGAATCCTACTAGGACTTGGGAGTCCTAGTAGGACTCCCCACACTTGGCGCGCCCCTAGGGGGGCGGCCTCTCTCCCTTCCTTCTTTATATACGGAGGCGGGGGGCACCCCAAAGCACAATAGGCAATCTCTTAGCCGTGTGCGGTGCCCCCCTCCACAGTTTAACACCTCGGCCATGTCATCGTAGTGCTTAGGCAAAGCCCTGCGCCGGTAACTTCATCATCACCGTCTCCACGCCGTCGTGCTGATGGAACTCTCCCTCGACCCTCTACTAGATCAAGAGCTCGAGGGACGTCATCGTGCTGAACGTGTGCTGAACACGGAGGTGTCGTACGTTCGGTACTTGGATCGGTTGGATCGTGAAGACGTTCGACTACATCAACCGCGTTACTAAACGCTTCTGCTTTCGGTCTACGAGGGTACATGGACACACTCTCCCCGCTCGTTGCTATGCTTCTCCTAGATAGATCTTGCGTGATCGTAGGAATTTTTTTGAATTACTACATTCCCCAACAGTGGCATCTGAGCCAGGTCTATGCGCAGATGATATATGCACGAGTAGAACACAATGAGTTGTGGGCGATAATAGTCATACTGCTTACCACCAATGTCTTACTTTGATTCAGCGGTATTGTTGGATGAAGCGGCCCGGACCGACATTACATGACCACGTTCATGAGACTGGTTCTACCGACGTGCTTCGCACACAGGTGGCTAGCGGGTGTCTGTTTCTCCAACTTTAGTTGATTCGAGTTTGACTATGGCCGGTCCTTGTTGAAGGTTAAAACAGCACACTTGACGAAAAATCGTTGTGGTTTTGTTGCGTAGGTGAACGGTTCTTGCTAGAAGCCCGTAGCAGCCACGTAAAACTTGCAACAACAAAGTAGAGGACGTCTAACTTGTTTTTGCAGGGCATGTTGTGATGTGATATGGTCAAGACGTGATGATATATAAATTGTTGTATGAGATGATCATGTTTTGTAGAAGTTATCGGCAACTGGCAGGAGCCTTATGGTTGTCGCTTTATTGTATGAAATGCAATCGCCATGTAATTGCTTTACTTTATCACTAAGCGGTAGCGATAGTCGTAGAAGCAATAGTTGGCGAGACGACAACGATGCTACGATGGAGATCAAGGTGTCAAGCCGGTGACGATGGAGATCATGACGGTGCTTTGGAGATGGAGATCAAAGGCACAAGATGATGATGGCCATATCATTCACATATTTTGATTGCATGTGATGTTTATCTTTATGCATCTTATTTTGCTTAGTACGGCGGTAGCACTATAAGATGACCCCTCACTAAATTTGAAGGTATAAGTGTTCTCCCTGAGTATGCACCGTTGCTACAGTTCGTCGTGCCGAGACACCACGTGATGATCGGGTGTGATAAGCTCTACGTTCACATACAACAGGTGCAAGCCAGTTTTGCACGTGCAGAATACTCGGGTTAAACTTGACGAGCCTAGCATATGCAGATATGGCCTCGGAACACTGAGACCGAAAGGTCGAACGTGAATCATATAGTAGATATGATCAACATAGAGATGTTCACCATTGAAAACTACTCCATCTCACATGATGGTCGGACATGGTTTAGTTGATATGGATCACGTGATCATTTAGATGACTAGAGGGATGTCTATCTAAGTGGGAGTTCTTAAGTAATATGATTAATTGAACTTTAATTTATCATGAACTTAGTACCTGATAGTTTTTGCATGTCTATGTTGTTGTAGATCAATGGCCCGTGCTACCGTTCCCTTGAATTTTAATGCGTTCCTAGAGAAAGCTAAGTTGAAAGATGATGGTAGCAATTACACGGACTGGGTCCGTAACTTGAGGATTATATCCTCATTGCTGCACAGAAGAATTGCGTCCTGGAAGCACCGCTAGGTGCAAGACCCGCTGCAGGAGCAACTCCGGACGTTATGAACGTCTGGCAGAGCAAAGCTGATGACTACTCGATAGTTCAGTGTGCCATGCTTTACGGCTTAGAATCGGGACTTCAAAGACGTTTTGAACGTCATGGAGCATATGAGATGTTCCAGGAGTTGAAGTTAATATTTCAAGCAAATGCCCGAGTTGATAGATATGAAGTCTCCAACAAGTTCTATAGCTGCAAGATGGAGGAGAATAGTTCTGTCAGTGAACACATACTCAGAATGTCTGGGTACCATAACCACTTGACTCAGCTGGGAGTTAATCTTCCTGATGATAGTGTCATTGACAGAGTTCTTCAATCACTGCCACCAAGCTATAAAGGCTTCGTGATGAACTATAATATGTAAGGGATGGAAAAGACAATTCCCGAGCTCTTCGCAATGCTAAAGGCTGCGGGGGTAGAAACCAAGAAGGAGCATCAAGTGTTGATGGTTAACAAGACCACTAGTTTCAAGAAAAAGGGCAAAGGGAAGAAGGGGAACTTCAAGAAGAATGCAAGCAAGTTGCTGCTCCAGGGAAGAAGCCCAAGTCTGGACCTAAGCCTGAAACTGAGTGCTTCTACTTCAAAGGGACTGGTCACTGGAAGCGGAACTGCCCCAAGTATTTGGCGGATAAGAAGGATGGCAAAGTGAAAGGTATATTTGATATACATGTTATTGATGTGTACCTTACTAATGCTCGTAGTAGCGCCTGGGTATTTGATACTGGTTCTGTTGCTCATATTTGCAACTTGAAACAGGGGCTACGGATTAAACGAAGATTGGCTAAGGACGAGGTGACGATGCGCGTGGGAAATGGTTCCAAAGTCGATGTGATCGCCGTCGGCACGCTACCTCTACATCTACCGTCGGGATTAGTTTTAGACCTGAATAATTGTTATTTGGTGCCAGCGTTGAGCATGAACATTATATCTGGATCTTGTTTGATGCGAGACGGTTATTCATTTAAATCAGAGAATAATGGTTGTTCTATTTATATGAGTAATATCTTTTATGGTCATGCACCCTTGATGAGTGGTCTATTTTTGTTGAATCTCGATTGTAGTGATACACATATTCATAATATTGAAGCCAAAAGATGCAAAGTTAATAATGATAGTGCAACTTATTTGTGGCACTGCCGTTTAGGTCATATTGGTGTAAAGCGCATGAAGAAACTCCATGCTGATGGGCTTTTGGAATCACTTGATTATGAATCACTTGATGCTTGCGAACCATGCCTCATGGGCAAGATGACTAAGACTCCGTTCTCCGGAACAATGGAGCGAGCAACTGACTTATTGGAAATAATACATACTGATGTATGCGGTCCGATGAGTGTTGAGGCTCGCGACGGGTATCGTTATTTTCTGACCTTCACAGATGATTTGAGCAGATATGGGTATATCTACTTGATGAAACATAAGTCTGAAACATTTGAAAAGTTCAAAGAATTTCAGAGTGAAGTGGAAAATCATCGTAACAAGAAAATAAAGTTTCTACGATCTGATCGTGGAGGTGAATATTTGAGTTATGAGTTTGGTCTTCATTTGAAACAATGTGGAATAGTTTCGCAACTCACGCCACCTGGAACACCACAGCGTAATGGTGTGTCCGAACGTCGTAACCGTACTTTATTAGATATGGTGCGATCTATGATGTCTCTTACCGATTTACCACTATCGTTTTGGGGTTATGCTTTAGAGACGGCTGCATTCACGTTAAATAGGGCACCATCTAAATCCGTTGAGACGACACCATATGAACTGTGGTTTGGCAAGAAACCTAAGCTGTCGTTTCTTAAAGTTTGGGGCTGCGATGCTTATGTGAAAAAGCTTCAACCTGATAAGCTCGAACCCAAATCGGAGAAATGTGTCTTCATAGGATACCCAAAGGAGACTGTTGGGTACACCTTCTATCACAGATCCGAAGGCAAGATATTCGTTGCTAAGAATGGATCCTTTCTAGAGAAGGAGTTTCTCTCGAAAGAAGTGAGTGGGAGGAAAGTAGAACTTGATGAGGTAATTGTACCTTCTCCCGAATTGGAAAGTAGTTCATCACAGAAATCAGTTCCAGTGATTCCTACACCAATTAGTGAGGAAGCTAATGATGATGATCATGAAACTTCAGATCAAGTTACTACCGAACCTCGTAGGTCAACCAGAGTACGATCCGCACCAGAGTGGTACGGTAATCCTGTTCTGGAAGTCATGTTACTAGACCATGACGAACCTACGAACTATGAGGAAGCGATGATGAGCCCAGATTCCGCGAAATGGCTTGAGGCCATGAAATCTGAGATGGGATCCATGTATGAGAACAAAGTGTGGACTTTGGTTGACTTGCCCGATGATCGGCAAGCCATAGAGAATAAATGGATCTTCAAGAAGAAGACTGACGCTGACGGTAATGTTACTGTCTACAAAGCTCGACTTGTTGCGAAAGGTTTTTGACAAGTTCAAGGAGTTGACTACGATGAGACCTTCTCACCCGTAGCGATGCTTAAGTCTGTCCGAATCATGTTAGCAATTGCCGCATTTTATGATTATGAAATTTGGCAAATGGATGTCAAAACTGCATTCCTTAATGGATATCTTAAAGAAGAGTTGTATATGATGCAACCAGAAGGTTTTG
Organism: Triticum aestivum; assembly: GCF_018294505.1. Taxonomy (NCBI): domain Eukaryota; kingdom Viridiplantae; phylum Streptophyta; class Magnoliopsida; order Poales; family Poaceae; genus Triticum; species Triticum aestivum. The sequence continues at coordinate 117,440,792 of NC_057799.1, forward strand.
TCGATCCTAAAGGTGCTAACAAAGTGTGCAAGCTCCAGCGATCCATTTATGGACTGGTGCAAGCCTCTCGGAGTTGGAATATACGCTTTGATAGTGTGATCAAAGCATATGGTTTTATAAAGACTTTGGGAGAAGCCTGTATTTACAAGAAAGTGAGTGGGAGCTCTGTAGCATTTCTAATATTATATGTGGATGACATATTGTTGATTGGAAATAATACAGAATTTCTGGATAGCATAAAAGGATACTTGAATAAGAATTTTTCAATGAAAGACCTCGGTGAAGCTGCTTATATATTGGGCATCAAGATCTATAGAGATAGATCAAGACGCTTAATTGGACTTTCACAAAGCACATACCTTGATAAAGTTTTGAAGAAGTTCAAAATGGATCAGTCAAAGAAAGGGTTCTTGCCTGTGTTACAAGGTGTGAAGTTGAGTCAGACTCAATGCCCGACCACTGCAGAAGATAGAGAGAAAATGAAAGTCATTCCCTATGCCTCAGCCATAGGTTCTATCATGTATGCAATGCTGTGTACCAGACCTGATGTGTGCCTTGCTATAAGTTTAGCAGGGAGGTACCAAAGTAATCCAGGAGTGGATCACTGGACAGCGGTCAAGAACATCCTGAAATACCTGAAAAGGACTAAGGATATGTTTCTCGTTTATGGAGGTGACAAAGAGCTCGTCGTAAATGGTTACGTCGATGCAAGCTTTGACACTGATCCGGATGACTCTAAGTCACAAACCGGATACGTATTTATATTGAATGGTGGAGCTGTCAGTTGGTGCAGTTCCAAGCAGAGCGTCGTGGCGGGATCTACGTGTGAAGCGGAGTACATAGCTGCTTCGGAAGCAGCAAATGAAGGAGTCTGGATGAAGGAGTTCATATCCGATCTAGGTGTAATACCTAGTGCATCGGGTCCAATGAAAATCTTTTGTGACAATACTGGAGCAATAGCCTTGGCGAAGGAATCCAGATTTCACAAGAGAACCAAACACATCAAGAGACGCTTCAATTCCATCCGCGATCAAGTCAAGGAGGGAGACATAGAGATTTGCAAAATACATACGGATCTGAATGTTGCAGACCCGTTGACTAAGCCTCTTCCACGAGCAAAACATGATCAACACCAAGACTCCATGGGTGTTAGAATCATTACTATGTAATCTAGATTATTGACTCTAGTGCAAGTGGGAGACTGAAGGAAATATGCCCTAGAGGCAATAATAAAGTTGTTATTTATATTTCCTTATATCATGATAAATGTTTATTATTCATGCTAGAATTGTATTAACCGGAAACTTAGTACATGTGTGAATACATAGACAAACAGAGTGTCCCTAGTATGCCTCTACTTGACTAGCTCGTTAATCAAAGATGGTTAAGTTTCCTACCATAGACATGTGTTGTCATTTGATGAACGGGATCACATCATTAGAGAATGATGTGATGGACAAGACCCATCCGTTAGCTTAGCATAATGATCGTTTAGTTTTATTGCTATTGCTTTCTTCATGACTTATACATGTTCCTCTGACTATGAGATTATGCAACTCCCGAATACCGGAGGAACACCTTGTGTGCTATCAAACGTCACAACGTAACTGGGTGATTATAAAGATGCTCTACAGGTGTCTCCGAAGGTGTTTGTTGAGTTGGCATAGATCAAGATTAGGATTTGTCACTCCGTGTATCGGAGAGGTATCTCTGGGCCCTCTCGGTAATGCACATCACTATAAGCCTTGCAAGCAATGTGACTAATGAGTTAGTTGCAGGATGATGCATTACGGAACGAGTAAAGAGACTTGCCGGTAACGAGATTGAACTCGGTATGATGATACCGACGATTGAATCTCGGGCAAGTAACATACCGATGACAAAGGGAACAACGTATGTTGTTATGCGGTTTGACTGATAAAAGATCTTCGTAGAATATGTAGGAGCCAATATGAGCATCCAGGTTCCGCTATTGGTTATTGACCGGAGATATGTCTCGGTCATGTCTACATAGTTCTCGAACCCGTAGGGTCCGCACGCTTAATGTTCGAGGACGATTTGTATTATGAGTTATGTGATTTGATGACCGAAGTTTGTCCGGAGTCCCGGATGAGATCACGGACATGACGAGGAGTCTCGAAATGGTCGAGAAGTAAAGATTCATATATTGGAAGGTAATATTCGGACATCGGAATGGTTCCGAGTGATTCGGGTATTTTTCCGGAGTACCGAGGAGTTACCGGAACCCTCCGGGGAAGTAATGGGCCTTAGTGGGCTTTAGTGGAAAAGAGGAGGCAGGCCAAGGGGAGGGGGCGGCGCCCCCCTTGCCCTTTCCTACTCCCTCTCTCTTTCCCTCTTTCCCTCTCTCCTACTCCGGAAAGGAAAGGGGAATCCTACTAGGACTTGGGAGTCCTAGTAGGACACCCCACACTTGGCGCGCCCCTAGGGGGGCGGCCTCTCACCCTCCCTCCTTTATATACGGAGGCGGGGGGCACCCCAAAGCACAACAGACAATCTCTTAGCCGTGTGCGGTGCCCCCCTCCACAGTTTAACACCTCGGTCATATCATCGTAGTGCTTACGCGAAGCCCTGCGTCGGTAACTTCATCATCACCGTTGCCATGCTGTCGTGCTGACGGAACTCTCCCTCGACCCTCTACTGGATCAAGAGCTCGAGGGACGTCATCATGCTGAACATGTGCTGAACACGAAGGTGCCGTACGTTCGGTACTTGGATTGGTTGGATCGTGAAGACGTTCGACTACATCAACCGCGTTACTAAACGCTTCCGCTTTTGGTCTACGAGGGTACGTGGACACACTCTCCCCGCTCGTTGCTATGCTTCTCCTAGATAGATCTGGCGTGATCGTATGCTTTTTTTTGAATTACTACGTTCCCCAACAATTATTGATTGGAAATGAACAGAATTTCTGGATAGCATAAAAGGATACTTGAATAAGAGTTTTTCAATGAAAGACCTCGGTGAAGCTACTTATATATTGGGCATCAAGATCTATAGAGATAGATCAAGACGCTTAATTGGACTTTCACAAAGCACATACCTTGATAAAGTTTTGAAGAAGTTCAAAATGGATCAGTCAAAGAAAGGGTTCTTGCCTGTGTTACAAGGTGTGAAGTTGAGTCAGACTTAATGCCCGACAACTACAGAAGATAGAGAGAAAATGAAAGTCATTCCCTATGCCTCAGCCATAGGTTCTATCATGTATGCAATGCTGTGTACCAAACCTGATGTGTGCCTTGCTATAAGTCTAGCAGGGAGGTACCAAAGTAATCCAGGAGTGGATCACTGGACAGATGTCAAGAACATCCTGAAGTACCTGAAAAGGACTACGGATATGTTTCTCGTTTATGGAGGTGACAAAGAGCTCGTCGTAAATGGTTACGTCGATGCTAGCTTTGACACTGATCCGGATGACTCTAAGTCACAAACCGGATACGTATTTATATTGAATGGTGGAGCTGTCAGTTGGTGCAATTCCAAGCAAAGCGTCGTGGCGGGATCTACATGTGAAGCGGAGTACATAGCTGCTTCGGAAGCAGCGAATGAAGGAGTCTGGATGAAGGAGTTCATATCCGATCTAGGTGTAATACCTAGTGCATCGGGTCCAATGAAAATATTTTGTGAAAATACTGGAGCAATTGCCTTGGCGAAGGAATCCAGATTTCACAAAAGAACCAAACACATCAAGAGACGCTTCAACTCCATCCGTGATCAAGTCGAGGGAGACATAGAGATTTGCAAAACACATACGGATCTGAATGTAGCAGACCCGTTGACTAAGCCTCTTCCATGATCAAAACATGATCAACACCAAGACTCCATGGGTGTTAGAATCATTACAGTGTAATCTAGGTTATTGACTCTAGTGCAAGTGGGAGACTGAAGGAAATATGCCCTAGAGGAAACAATAAAGTTGTTATTTATATTTCCTTATATCATGACAAATATTTATTTTTCATGCTAGAATTGTATTGACCGGAAACTTGATACATGTGTGGATACATAGACAAAACACAGTGTCCCTAGTAATCCTCTACTAGACTAGCTCGTTAATCAAAGATGGTTAAGTTTCCTAACCATCGACATGTGTTGTCATTTGATGAACGGGATCACATCATTAGGAGAATGATGTGATGGACAAGACCCATCCCTTAGCTTAGCATAATGATCGTTAAGTTTTATTGCTATTGTGTGCCACCCCGATCCGCATGGAGCAGGGGGCCTTCGCACGTCAGCCCAGGATAACACCTGACGCACGACAGGTCCAAGATACAGCATTCCAGGTACAAGAATATTCATCAAATACATGTATAGAAGAGTACATCATTGATGAATACAATCATCTGGCATAGCCCTAAGGCTATAAACTGACAGCGGAAGTCTATTTAAATGGCGGCGGAAGTCTTGGTTTGGAAGCATAACAACTCTGGCTGGGCTCCACAACTCACAGGACTGGCAAGATTACGGCCTAGCACGACGGATCAAGCGAGCAATACGGGTACGACCTACAAAACTGGCATGACACACCAGGTCAGTACATTGAATGTACTTGCAAGACAACCAAATACATAGCATCCAAACAAGCAGAAGACAAAGCAAGAACCAAGCGCATGCAACAACATATCTCATATCAATTACTAAACATGGCATGATAAAAATTCAACTAAGCATGAACCAAATCATAACATCTACTAACATGGCAATGACATGGCATATCAGATCATGCTTCTAACATGGCAATGGCAAAGCATATCATCTCAATCATGGCATAATTTAACATGTCAATCGAAGCATGGCATGGCATCATGAAACTATGCTGGAAATAAACTACCGAATATATATATCCAATGCAGACATAGCATGTTAACTTTATGCAACCATCTTATGTTCTGCCTTGGTTTTTAAATGCAACATATTACTCATGCAATGCAACCAAACTTGTGCACCGAGTCCCTCGGACTCTCTTACCAACGTGTTGCCTCGCAACTGAACGGTGATCTTTCCGGTGATCACAACCATGACCAACACTTGGTCTCCAACACTCATCGAGACCTCGTCTCGTGATAATATCAAAACATCGTCGTGACTTCTCACGACTATCTCATAATCCAAGTCACCATATTCTCGTTATCACATATTTATTTACCAACTTAATTATTTCAGGTTTATCCTCTATTTTGACCAAGACCTGATAGTGGGACCTACTACGAACTGTTGCTATCGATAAACTTTATACACTCTGCAGAGGTAGCACACTGTACCCACACCACAAAACCCATGGCCTCGTCATCCCATTCGGGTGGACCAACGGCATTCCGACGAAACCAACCTACTGCCATGACGCTCTCCCGGCCACTCTGACCCAATCCCCAACGGGCTGGTCCTGGGTGGCCCCGTGTCTACCAAAGACACCCCGACCACCGTCGTGGTCAACTCCCACTCGGGGACACTCCCACTCGGGGACTGGTACCAAAAATCTCAAAAAAACGAGCACACAAGGTTATGTCCGCTTACCTGATCAGGGTAAGCACGCCCATAACCTTCCCTAGTTGGAGGCACCGGCGAGAGGCACGACAATAGATCGCATTAAGGCCTTCCCAAAAAGGCAAATGTGGCTGCACTGAAAAAGTTCGGTTTGGCGGCACTATGACTCGATCCCATCGATGACGGAGGAGGTTTGTTATTATTAAGTCATTTTATTTCCTTCTCCATCATCATGAACATATTTAACATGAGTGCAACATGCCGCATACAAATGCACGAACAAAATATTGAACTCCTCAAGTGCACAACTATAACATAAAGGACACGACAATAGATATCAACGGTGCATTACAATCCTCATAACAGTTTATAACGATGACATGCAAATAAAGTAGAGTAGTGGCATGGCATTATTAATAATAACATTCTAATTAACATGGCAAAGGTATCATGAGACACAAGCATGTAAGATAGGCATAAAGAAATAACTGCCGATGAAAACGATATAAAACAACTGCAACTACACACACACACACAAGGTGCAAGCAAAGTCAACATGCAAGTTCGGGGCTCATGATAAGAGGTTGGCTTGCCTGGGGGTCGGCAAATACTCCGGGAAGAAGTGCGAAACGATCGCGGAAAGATTTGCCGGAAATAGTTCTCTCTCGAAGGAGGCTGTTTACGGTTAAGGGCAAAATGGTCATTTTCACTGTGTGAAAATATTATGAAAATGATACCAACCGAAAGAGCTCGACGAACAGAGAACGTGAGCGCCGGAATCACCTTATTCAGAGTTACAGGTAAAAAGATACGGATGTTTAAAGCTCAGGGACTAGTCTGTAAAAATACTTCTACAACAGGTCCCTGGTAGTTTAAACAGAACGTGTCTTTTCTGAAAATACATTTTCCAGAGAGGGAAACGTATTCCTGGCCGAAGGAGAGGAAAAATGCGCTTTCTGAGATTGAAAGCGCACTTTCCAGAAATGCGCTTTCGCGCGGGGAAAGCGGCGTCGCGGCGGGGGCGCCGCCATTTATCTGACGTGGCACTGGGTCCGGCCCTTCGGTCTCCGACAGGTGGGGCCGCGCGAGGAGGGGCCTGCCTGGCTCTGGCGTCTTCTACCTCCGGCTCGGGAGCGAGCGAGGCCGAGGGAGGAGATCGCCTCGACGGTGATTGCCGGCGCGTCCGGCCACCTCTCGAGGCGCATGACCTACCCAGAAGATCAGGGCGGAGAGACGCATCGGATGGTGGTCTCCGTTGCCGTTGAGAGGCGCTGCAGAGAGAGCAGCAAGGCCCGCGGCGGAGGGGAGCTTCGGTCGCCGGCGAAGAGGGCGCTCCGGTGGGGGAGATGGGAGGCCGAGGCTACGGAGCGTCTCGCCGGAGCATGGGGGATGCGATGGTGGTGGAGGAACGGCGAGGGGATCTCGGGATCACCGGAATCGAGCGAGACCTGAGGCGGCGACCACGGCGGCGGTGGTGGTTGAAGAGCGACTCCGGGGAGGGGTGAGTGGCTTGGGGAGGCTTGAGGACTACGAGAGAGCTCGGGGTGCTATATATAGCCGCGGGGAGGGCTCGAGGAGGTGGCACGTGGCAGGCGACGTGTCCGTGCGCCGGCGAGGGGCGCATTGTCGGCAGACGCGGCCAATACTCACGGGAAGCGGCGGGAAGGCGACGAGGAGGGTGAGGACGAGCGCCAGAGGCTCACGGAATCGAGCAAAGCTTGCGGACGAACGGAGGAAGAGGACATCGGGGAGGAAGGCGACGATGCACAGGAGCGCACTGTTTCGGTCGTTGGCACGGCTCGCCGGAGAAGAAAACGAAGGGGGCCAGAGGTCCAGAGGGAAGACGACGACGAGGGGGGCTACTGGACATTAATGGCGAGGCCAGAGGCGGTCGGGGCAGCGATGCCGACGACCACAGTGGCTAGACCACCGTTTTGGCTGGCTGCCCACGTAGTCACCACTGGCATGGGGCGCTCTGGGGTTTTTTACTGATGTAAATTCATGTCTATCGCGTAGTCCTTCCAGCGTGGAGTGTTACCATGGTGAAAGATCGGGCAGAGACAAATGGAGATGAGTGAAACAAGCTCCACAAGTTTGTTGTTGCAAACTTGGCAACATCCTAGAGATTAAACCAGAGAGATTAAATGGTAAACTTGATGCCCGGGAGGCTTGGGGTATAAAGGACTACGGTCCTGGGAGTTTTGAGGTAAAATGGACAACTATTTACCATAGTTGCTGTACAACCACCAAAACTGACCCAGAAACTTAATCATGATGAAACACTCACTAGGAGTGATGGATTGGGCTATAACTTGGCAAAGCCTGATGATTTGAACATACCATGATGCTGTAAAAAGTTCATACCAAATGGACTCACCAAAATGGTACTTCCTTCACAGCTATCATTTCTGTCCAAAAACTTCAGAAAACTCCTCAGGGCAATTGGTGAAGTGAAATGAGCCACAATCTTGTGGAGATAGGTTATATGAGTAGGAGAAGGCCTGGAAAAATTATCAGCCATAATGGAGAAGATAAAATACACTTGCTTCACAAACTGAAAATTTGGACAGAAAACAAGAATTGCTCCTGTGCTCACATAGTTCAATGAAATGAACTGAATTTGGGTGGAGGATAATTATTTGAGATACTTGAGAGGATGGAAAAGTTTCATCCCATTTGGAAACACTATGAAGGTACTTCCTTCACAAACTTGTGTTCTGGTTAGAAACTTTGAAAAATTGCACAGGGAGCTAGGGTGAATGGATTGAGCTCATCTTTGGTATCCATGGGTTATTTAACAATGTTAAACACACTGCCAAATTTCAGCTCAATTGGACTTAGCAATAAAGCACTTCCTTTGCAAAAAATTTAGAGAAGGCAGAAACTTGCATTGGATCATGTGCCAAATTTTGAACTGTGGAATCATGATATTAGGATGGAACTAGTGATTATGTAGCAAGGACAAGCTCCACAATTTATGTGGGAATTTTCTCTGCTATAAAAATAGTAGTTCCTTTGGAAAATGGCAGAAATGCAATATTGACATTAAATAGGAAAAGGCAATTTTCCTTATTTAATTATGGCCAATATACTTGCCAGAGCTTGGATTAGGCATAAGTATCAACTCCACCAATTATCATGAATTTAGGAGATGGCTAGCTATGCCTTTGGATTTTATTCCTCGGAAAGGCAAGAAAAGGAATAAATCATAATTCAAAAATATTGCATTGGACTTAGCAATATTTTTGCATATCCAAGGTTCAGAAAGATAGAATGGTCTCTGGGAACAATTGGCAGGATCAACAGATCAAGGAAAATGATGGCTCCTTTGTAAGCACAAAGGACATATCCAAATTCCAAAAATTTGGAATTAGGGTTTGAAAGGATTTGAGCTGATGCAAATGAGGTCATGCCCACTGAAAAAGACATGAGCAAGGTTTTGAAAGGTTGGAAATGAAAAAATTTCTCAGAGTCATCCAACAAACTCAGGAGAAATTTTTGAAAGTGAGTGCCAGGAGAGAATAACAGCACAAAATTGATAACCCAATTTTGGGGATGTTACATATTGCTTTCTTCATGGCATATACATATTCCTTTGACTATGAGATTATGCAACTCCCGGATACCAGAGGAATACCTTGTGTGCTATCAAATGTCACAATGTAACTGGGTGATTATAAAGATGCTCTACAGGTATCTTCGAAGGTGTTTGTTGGGTTGGCATAGATCGATATTAGGATTTGTCACTTCGTGTATCGGAGAGGTATCTCTGGGCCCTCTCGTTAATGCACATCATAATAAGCCTTGCAAGCAATGCAACTAATGAGTTAGTTGCGGGATGATGTATTACGGAACAAGTAAAGAGACTTGCTGGTAACGAGATTGAACTAGGTATGAAGATACCGACGATCGAATCTCGGGCAAGTAACATACCGATGACAAAGGGAATTACGCATGTTGTCATTGCGGTACGACCGATAAAGATCTTCGTACAATATGTAGGAACCAATATGAGCATCCAGGTTTCGCTGTTGGTTATTGACCGGAGAGGTGTCTCGGTCATGTCTACATAGTTCTCGAACCCGTAGGGTCCGCACGCTTAACGTTCGATGACGACTTTATATTATATGAGTTATGTGATTTGGTGACCGAATGTTGTTCGGAGTCCCGGATGAGATCACGGACATGACGAGGAGTCTCGAAATGGTCGAGAGGTAAATATTGATATATAGGATGACAGTATTCGGACACCATAAGTGTTCCGGGGGTACCGGGTACGTATCGGGTCATCGGAAAGGGGTTCCGGGCACCCCCGACAAAGATATGGGCCTTATGGGCCAAGAGAGGGACAGACCAGCCCCTGGTGGGCTGGTGCGCCCCCATATAGGCCGAAATAGGAGGAGAAGGAAGGAGGGGAATGGAGAAGGAAAGGGGAGGATTCGGCCTCCCCCTTTCCTTCTCTCCCCCCTCTCTTTCCTTCCCCCTCTGACACTTATGGAAGAGGGGAGGCCGACTTGTAGGAGGCGCCCAAGTAGGATTACTCCTACTTGGTGTGCCCCTTGCTGCCCCTCTCCCTCTCCCACCTATATATATGTGGGGGGCACCGCTAGAACACACAACATTGATTCCTAGCCGTGTGCGGCGCCCCCCTCCATAGTTTACGCCTCCGGTCATATTCTCGTAGTGCTTAGGCGAAGCCCTGCGCGGATCACTTCACCATCACCGTCACCACACCGTTGTGCTGACGGAACTCTCCCTCGACACTTTGCTGGATCAAGAGTTCAAAGGACGTCATCGAGCTGAACGTGTGCATAACTTGGAGGTGCCTTACGTTCGGTGCTTGATCGGTCGAAACGAGAAGAGGTTCGACTACATCAACCGCGTTGTCAAACTTCCGCTTTCGGTCTACGAGGGTACGTGGACACACTCTCCCCCTCTCGTTGCTATGCATCTCCTAGATAGATCTTGCGTGAGCGTAGGATTTTTTTTGAAATTGCATGCTACGTTTCCCAACAGGGGGTTGATGTGGATGAAACCGTACTCACCCGGGTCATTCTCAGGTGACTCTAGAGGGCCCCACTACCACACAACTAAGAATGCCTCCCACCATAGCTTTCTCTCCTCGCCATCACCGGTGAAGGCCATTGGGCCAATTCCTCTGGTGGACAGCGGCGGAGAGGCCGCATGTAGCCCACTCATTGTGCATGCGATCTTTCTTTATCTCCCTCGTATCCAAGAGATCACGTACGTGCATCTCCTACTTCCTTTGCCATGGATCCGCTGACTGCACATCAGTCGACACGTGCTAGATTGGTTGCGTCTATCGGACAGACTCAAAGCCTCCACCAACTTCCATGCATTCCCAGGGTTGCCATATTTGGCTACTTTGGTCTAGAGGGTGTGGAGGCTGAAGAAATCTATGCTAGAGTCCATCATTGACAATTGTGATGGCTAGGGTGTCGCATCTCACCCTGGTGGCGTTATCCTGCCTTCGCCCTCATCGGGTGGGCTTGTGAATCAGGGAGAATCTCTATTTAGCAAGTCTGTCCATGACAACGACGACACAATCATTCTCTAAGTTGGTGGTGTTGTCTTCATCCCCTTCTCGTGCGGCGAACTCCTTTGCATTCTCTAAGAGCATACTCCAAAATCCACTCTGCTGTCATTTGGTTATCGTTGTTGTCGCCACTTTTGTTGTTGTTCGACACACATCATAGGCACTAACCACTCTTCTAGTGCGAATTATTTCATTACTGGCATTTGTTGAGATCATGCCACCTTTTCACTCTTTATCCCCACTCCCATGGGCAATGACCACCCTTCTGGTGGAGAGTTTGTGCAATCTTTTTGCGCCTTCTCTATGAGGCAGAGTGTTTCATCATCTTCATTCACAATCTTTCTTGGGCAATGACCACCTTTCCAATGGGTGTTGGATGGTGTGAGCTCAGTAATGACACATCTCCTTGATGTTGATTGTCTATAGACTATCCTTGTTGGCAGTGTCGACATTGCCTTAGATGGGGCTCCCATGTGGTATTCTTCAAAAATTTCCTCCTTTTGTTTGCTAGTGTTGCCTTGTACTATGGTTTAACATATCCCGGGTTGCTTCATCCAACCCTATATGTTTAAGAAGTTGTTTTCTGTGTTGTGTTGTGATCTCGTAATTAGTATTTTGTGTTTTTAAGGTACTTTCTTCAGCAAGATGTCCCCTCGGGGGTTCCTTTGAGGAATGTTTTCAAGTGGGAATCTTGACCCTCAGTGAACTCCTAAAAAATATTTAACATATACTAAGAAAATCTTTGTATTATAAATTAAAAAGATGCATGTAAATCTATGATATTTGTACATTTATACACCTTTACATAGAATTTGTCAGATATTGGAAACTTAATCTTGTACCCTCGTAAGGCAAAGTATAGAGCACTAAACTTGTTTCCTTTAGATGCCACAAAAATGAGCTTTTCTTATTAACACACTAGACTTGACTGATATGACTAATCATTTGTAAATATATATTTTGAACATATAGTTGCCCAAGTGTTCATCTATGTTCTCTTGCACTAATTGTTTCACATACTTAACTCAACAAAATTTGAAATAAAAGCTAACACATGGCCACTTAACCAAAATCGTGTTGCATAGTCCCATTCACTTTTATTTCATATAGAGTCCCACAACTTGCTCACCTACATTTGTGTTCTATACCTTACTCCTATCATGGAAGATGTAGGAAACACCGACACTCGTATATACCATTCTTGTTTCCTTCTTCTACTACTGATCGCTTCACGTGACTCTCCTTCCCACCAAACACCATGATAAATATTGTTTGACATGTTTGGATCTTAATTATACTTATAAATGAATGGTGCCAGGAAATTTCCAATAACACCCAACCACATTGTAGCTCTCCGAACTTTGACGGAGCTCAAGCTTCGTGGACTATGTTACCCTAAGTAGTTTATTTCTAGTCTATCCTAACTTTCATTCCATTGTACATAGTTCAACCGTGTCATCTTCTTTTTCATGGTTGATTAAACGAGCTTGGGTTTTGCTCACGACTGTGATTTGATGCTCACTTCAGGTGGGGAAAAGACCATCAAATTCTTCCGAGGAACTTGAAAATCACGTGCCTCTGTTTGTGTGGAACATGATAAACATAGTATTGTTTGCTTTCTTATATTTAACTGACATAAATATATACTCCACGCATGATCTTCCGCCACTTTTTAAATTGTTTTCTTACATTTGTTGATTTGAGAACACAAAAAGCATACTAATACACACATGTAACCTTTAAAAGGTGTACATATGCATATGACATAACGTTTATGCTAACCCTTCGCACACATGATGTAGAGGATCATATCTTAAAGTGAATTCATAAGGCTAAAGATATGCCTATTTGAGTTCACAAATAGGGATTCATTACCCTTAAAGTTTAGGTAAAAGGTTTCCCTTTTTGAATAGTTTGAATTGCTTACTATATGTGTTACGTGGTGGTAAAAGGTTTCCCTTTGTTATAAAATCCTAAGCTAATACTTGAAAGTAATATAATATCAGAGTAGTAATTAGTGAAAGTAGCTTTTGTTAATGATCTAACCACAACATTGGCTACTTTGAACTTTTCTCCTAAGAAAAAAGCTATTTTTAAATTTATATGTTGTACTAGTTACAGTTGTGCTCTTAACAGAGTGCACGAAACGATGAGCGGTGCCCAATTGCGCGACATGGCAAAATAAGCAACCAAACAATAATCATAGGCATTAATTCAGTTAAGAGATGCAAGCATACTTCACTCATGCATACGCTCGTTGCACCATGGCTGAGCTAATCTCATTTTCCCTCTCTCGAGTACTCGTAAGCACATGTATCATAAAGTAAAAGAAGAAAATAGTAAGACACCGATCCATGCGGCAAGCAACAACAATGATTGACCAGTTACAAACACATGCTATTTGGGTGTCATCCATCTATCCAACACCCCAGAAAGGCATCTAGATCACTACAGAAGAGCCAAGGCCGAACTCCAAAACCCAGCCTCTTTGCACACCATAGCAACCACCCGCCTCGACGACAAAGCATGCTGGTTAAAAACCACATCGTTGCGATGTTTCGAGAGTCCCAAGCCACGAGGATCAAGATGGAGTGAAGGACCCGATTATACTGACGAAGCAGTCCTTGAGCATCATCAATCCAATAGCTTATCGTCACGGTAGGGCCTAGTCAGCCCTTTTCTAGACACACACACGACTACGTCCTAGACCAATCATGTGAGAACGCAGCAGATCAAAAAGATGGTCGATATTTTCATCGTGCTAATTAATCACAAAAGGTGAAAAAGCCCTAATGCAGCAACCCACGGCAATCAGACATCCATCACCCTTTCTTTATGGCCAACCAGACAAAAAACTGACAACTCGTCGATATACAAGAACCTGGAATAATGTTGGCAGCCGATACACCCCGAGAGGGGCAAATGGCGTTGTATATGCCGAGACCTAGCGGAGAAAAGACCGTTTCTCTCGCAAGTTCATCGCACATCAAACACAACACAAACACAGTATGGTACACATTTCGCGCCTCATCCGGGTTGATTACAATACCGCCTGGATACCCAATAGTTTAATTTTACATTTTTTTTTTCTGAGAGAAGCCGTACATATCTTCCGGAGAAAAACAAAGGCCCAAAGGAAACCTCCGCAAACCCTCGTCGCGCCGCTGCCGCTGCCGCCACCTCGCCTCCCCCGACGCACCGCCGCCCCCGCCACCAATCCTCCCTCGACGCTCCACCGCCCCACCGTGCCTCTCTCGACGCGCCTCCGCCGCCTCGATGCGTCAATCCAATCACTGCCGCCCCTTCCGCCCGCCGGACTGGGGTTCTCCGCCTCCGCACTGCCGCCCGCACCACCAGCAGAGCCACCGCCAGCCGCAATCGGCCCCGCGGTTCGCCGTCATCCTCTTCCGCGCGGGCCCCAACATCTCCACCCCGACCGCCACTGAGATTGACGCGCTCGTCGCCGATCTCCCCTCGCCGCCCCCCGACAACCTCTCCGTATTCTCCTCCGGCCGCGACGCCGCTCGCCTCCTCTTCCGCTTCCTTCCCGCCGCCGCGGCCGCAGCGCGCGAGCTCTGGTCGCTCCGCCTCGAGGGCCTCCACCTCCTCACGCCCTACCTCCCCAATGCCGCGCTTGCCGCCCACGCCTTCCCACTCATCGCCTCTCTCTTCGCCTCCCACGCCTCCCGCCTCCTCGACACCGACCTCGTTTCCCGTTCTGCCGCCCGCTCTGCTGAGCTCGCAGCCTCCATCCAGTCTCTGGAACACCGCCTGCGCAGTCGCAATTCCGTCCGCGACTTCGACCAGCTCCATCTCCAGAAGAAAACATTGGAGGCCGAGAAGGACTTGGTAGATGCCAAAATTGCCGAGTACAAAGCATCAATGAGTTCCATACGGCGTGCCATGTTACGTGGGACCGATGATGAGGAGGAGGAGGGGGTGGATGTGTTTGGGATTGGGGAACGCGAGGATGTGGACTTCGCGAGGTTGCACATGATGATGCTTCGTGAATGCAGGAGACTCAACGAGGGGCTACCAATTTATGCATACCGCAGAAAAATTCTCAATCACATTTTTAATAATCAGGTGAGGACGCGTGTTCCTCTGCAGTTTTATTTGTGATAGCATTGCAAATTTGTAGTGTGAGCCATTCGATCCTTTATGAACTTCACTCTTAGCTGTAGTTAGTCTGTCTCATGACTCGAGTTATAGGTACCGCATATCAAAACTTCCCTTTATTTAGTTTGACTTTATTCTTTTTTTGTGAATTATCAATTATGACATACCATTGCAAAACTCGTGACCCAAATTATGCAAGCTCTGTTTCTACAGGTTATGATCTTAATTGGGGAGACTGGTTCTGGGAAAAGCACACAGTTAGTTCAGTTTCTTGCTGACTCAGGTCTTGCTGCTAATGGCTCAATTGTCTGTACTCAACCTCGAAAAATTGCTGCCACGTCATTGGCACGTAGAGTGGATGAAGAAAGCAACGGCTGCTACGAAGACAATTTCGTGTTGTCATATTCAACCTTTTTAAATTCTCAAGACCTCAATTCGAAGATCATATTTTGCACAGATAGTTGTCTTTTACATCACTGCATGAACGACACGGGCCTGGATGGCATTTCATATATCATTGTTGATGAAGCTCATGAAAGAAGCTTGAACACTGATCTTCTTTTAGCCTTGATCAAGAAGAAGCTGCTTGATAGGTTGGATTTGCATCTCATTATAATGTCTGCCACTGCTGATGCTGACAAACTTGCTGACTACTTTTATGGCTGTCAAACATTCCATGTTAAAGGGCGAAATTTTCCTGTTGAAATTAATTATGTCCCAGATGTATCAGTGGAGGCTTCCTCCAATGCTGTGCCAAACTCTATGTGTGATGCTTGTGCAACTGCTTCTTATGTCAATGATGTTGTAAGGATGGTAAGCATCATTCACAAGAATGAAGAAGAGGGTGCTGTCCTTGCTTTCTTGACATCTCAGCTGGAAGTTGAATGGGCTTGTGAAAATTTCAGCGATGCAAGTGCCGTGGTACTTCCTATGCATGGAAAGCTTTCCCATGTAGAACAGAGCCGTGTTTTTAAAAGCTATCCTGGAAAGAGAAAAATTATCTTCTGCACGAATATGGCTGAAACATCACTGACAATAAAAGAAGTAAAGTATGTTGTTGATTCTGGACTAGCCAAGGAGAGCAGATTTGTGCCCAGTAGTGGTCTCAATGTATTGAAAGTTAATTGGATTTCCCAAAGTTCTGCTAATCAACGTGCTGGCCGGGCAGGTCGAACAGGAGCAGGGAAGTGTTACAGGCTTTACTCTGAAGCTGACTTCAGTATGATGGATGTGCATCAAGAACCTGAGATCAGGAAAGTTCATCTTGGCACTGCTGTTCTAAGAATACTTGCTTTGGGTGTTAAAGATGCACGGAAATTTGAGTTTGTTGATGCCCCAAATCCCGAAGCAATCAGTATGGCTGTGAAGAATCTTGAACAGTTGGGTGCTGTCAAACATAGACTTAATTGCTTTGAGCTGACTGATACTGGACGCTACCTGGTCAAATTGGGGATTGAGCCAAGGCTTGGGAAAATTATGCTTGATTGCTTTGATGTTGGTTTGAGGAAGGAAGGTGTAGTTCTAGCTGCTGTTATGGCAAATTCTAGCAGCATATTTTGTAGAGTGGGCACCGATGAGGAGAAACATAAAGCTGACCTTCAGAAGGTCCGGTTGTGTCACCGAGATGGAGATCTTTTCACTCTACTTGCTGTTTATAAGAAATGGGAAGATGGGCATGACAACAGAAATATGTGGTGCTGGCAGAACAGCATCAATGCCAAGACCATGAGGAGATGCCAGGAAACCATATCAGAACTTGAAAACTGTCTAAAGCATGAACTGAACATCATTATCCCAAGTTATTGGCGTTGGAATCCCGAGGCTCCCACTGTGCATGATAAGGATCTAAAGAGAATTATCCTATCATCACTTACAGGTAATCTTGCCATGTTTTTAGGACATGAAAGGTTTGGTTACCAGGTGATTTCGACAGGTCAGGTTGTGAACCTTCATCCCTCATCCTCATTGCTCAATTATGGCATCAAGCCAGAGTGGGTTGTGTTTACAGAAATTTTGTCAGTCCCGAATCAATATTTGGTATGTGTAACCGCTGTTGATCATGATGCCTTGTATACAATTCACCCGGTGTCTTTCATTCAGCATCTGGAGGAACAAAAATTGCAGATAAAAGTGATTAGTGGGCTCGGTACTAACTTACTGAGAAGGTTTTGTGGCAAATATGGCCAAAATCAGCAAAAGATCATCTCGCGTCTCAAGGAAGATTGCAGGGATGACCGAATAACTGTTGAAATTAACTTTCAAAATAATGAAGTTGTGTTATTTGCTACGGAACAGAATATGGAAAAAGTCTTTTGCACTGTCAACAGTGCTTTGAAATGTGAAGGTAAGATATTGAGGAACGAGTGCCTAGAGAGAAATTTATTTCCTGGGAGGCCTGGCAGTTCTCCTATTGCACTATTTGGTTCAGGTGCTGAAATCAAGCATTTGGAACTTGGGGGGAGGTATCTAACAGTAGAGGTTTTGCATCAAAATGCTCATGATATCGATGACAAGGAGCTTATTTTCTTGGTGGATAGTATTGTCTCTGGCGTTGCTAATTTTCATAAATCCACTGGAAGTTTTCGGATAGCCTCAGATGGAATTAAATGGGGGAAGTTTACATTTCTGAAACCTGAAAATGCTGAAGATGCTGTTTCAAAACTCAATGGCATAGAATTTAATGGTTCCTCATTAAAATTAGTTCCTGTATGTACTTCCGATAATCGAGGATTACCATTTCCTGCGGTGAGAGCTAAATTATGTTGGCCACGTAGATACAGCAGTGGACGTGCACTAGTAACATGTGCCAGCGGGGAAGCTGAATTTGTTGTAAATGACTGCTTTGCCCTAGGAATTGGTGGAAGGTATATTAAGTGCAGGGTTAGTACTAAGTATGAGAATTGTGTTTTTGCTGAAGGAATTCCAATGCATGTCACTGAGCCAGAACTATATGATGCTTTTCGTAGCACAACAGCAAGGAGAATCCTTAATATCCGTTTGCTCAGGGTCAAGGGAAATGCCATAGCTAGCCCCTCTGTTTCTACATGTGAAGAAGAACTGGTCAGAGAAATTTCTCCATTCATGCCAAATAAGAGTTTTCCTGGACAGAATTTTCGTGTTGAGGTGTTTCCTCCGGAGGAAAATGATTCACTGACAAGAGCAACTATAACTTTTGATGGAAGCCTTCATCGAGAGGCTGCAAGAGCACTGGACCATCTTGAAGGGCACTTTCTTCCTTGTTGTCAACCTTGGCAGATAATACAGTGCAATCATGTGTTCCATAGCACTCTGTCCTGTCCGGTACGTGTTTACAATGTTATCAGCCAGGAAGTTGCTTCTCTGCTTGAGAGTTTCCAAAGCCAAAAAGGTATGCCTGCATTCCATATCTCCTATCCACTTCGATCTTTTTCACTGTTCTATGGTTGAATGACATTCCAGATTTTGGTTCATTTATTTATTCTTTCTGTTTATTCATTTAGTCAGTTTTATATGAGTTGGCAGACTTTTGAGCCATCTTTTTCCTGGAAATTCATCAAGGCCCCTTATCTCCTTAGGACTTTGCTTTGTTCTTTCTCTAGTTTTTTGTTTGTTATATGTTTTTGCCACTACTGAAGACCCACTCTCATTCTCTCCTTACTTCTACTGTAATTATGCTGATACCATTGCTCCCTTCTTCTCAGCTATATTTTGCCACATCCCCACATTACCTTCAGGTTAGCTCTGTTTGACTAGCCAGGGCAAGACTTCACCCGAAAATGCCCTTGTACTGCTTAAGTCTATTTAGTGATTCTTTGAGCATCTGGACCGTGGCTTGCAAGCTGATACATTTATTTTGGGGTCTGCAAGACCTTATTTAGACCATGCTGATGTATTCAGGGTGGGTGAAGTAGAAGATAACTCATGTAGAAATTATGGATTAATAGAAGCATTGTATCTCCCATGTCATTTTCAGTCACTCTTTGTCCATTCACAGAAACGGTGAAAGAAAAATATTGAGCAATATAGCACTAAAGAAAAATCAGCGACATAAGCATCAGGTTTCAAGATTTTGCTAACTCATTTTCCAGATGTCCATCACAATAGCATCAGGTTTTAAGCAAGCATCATAAGCATGATAACATTGTGAAAGACCTGTTTTTCAGGTGATCCATCAGAACTAGCTGCCTAACATCAGATTCTACTTATCAGTACAAGTCCTTGCCATCTTATTATCTAGCATCATTACAAAAGCATCAGGTTTAATGTAGCTTCACAAGTTAAAGTTAAAAAACGTACCTTCGCAGCCATTACAGTTTTTGGCATCATTATGAGCCATCAGGGCACATAAGCATCTGATAAACAATCAAATTGCAAGTCTCTTCGTGCTCCTTGTATTGCATGCTGGGCAGCAGTGGTTTTTGTAGTTGGCTAGCATGCCACTGAAGTTTCATGATCATCACATTCATTACTTGGTTGGATCCTAGTATTGCAGGCTTGCAGCTTTCTCCCCATCTCCTGACACTTCTTTTGCCTCTTCTTTTTGTTCCGGCATCCCTTTACAATGGTTCAAATGTTGCATGCCAACTAGTGTTGAATTAAGCTAACATGGAGCAAGATTAATTTGAATGCTTACCTTGCAGAGCTTGCTCCAGTGCCTTCTAGCTGTACAGGTTCCTTGCAATGTTTCATCATATGACTACTTATCCACTGGAGCTTCCTCTCCCATGCTTCTAGTCCACATCTCTCATGCCCCAATCATGTTCCTTCTTGGCCTCCCAGGAGGTCTGTTAAGAGCTTTTATTATAGAGGTCTCTGAACTGAAGGATGAATCGTGAACCCTGGATCAATTAACACCCACTGCATATTCCCTGTCATAGCTTTGATATTATCTGCATAAGCTGCTTTATAACTCTGCACTGTGTAAAATTCATCATACAAGTATATAACCTTCAGCTCCTCTAATTGAAGTGATGAACACATCAGGCTCACATTGCAGTACAGAAACTTGCCACTGTTTGCCGCTGCATGTTCTTTTCAACAATTCAACTGGATGCCTCCACTCTATGCCATTCTGTCAGTGTCAAACTGTCAATACACTTCAGCTTCATGGCTTGAACCCCTCTTCTGTTTTAGCACCAAACCCCTAGACTTTGCATTGAGTGCACTGACAACACTTGGTAAGAATTTGAGACCTTGCTATTATCGAGTCAACCACTGGAAGAAACTTCAATTTCTTGATCTTGCTGTTAAGTCACTCGGCAAGATTAATGTTAACATAGTGCACCTTGCATATCTCATTGAACTCGCTTCTGCTCCATATGTGGGTCTGATGTATGCTCAAATACTTTGTGACTGGTGTTCGGCTAAAACCACTATTTTGTTGATGTGTGAATAGCCATAAGAATCATCTATTATCGAATCCCTTCCCTCTACTGTATCTTCGACCATCAAAGGGGATCATACCCTGGGGATTACAAAATAACAAAAAAGTAGAAGTGACCGAGATGTGAGGGAAAAACTTTTGTTTCAGAATTCTGGAAAGACCACCTATTTGTTTGTTTACCAGGTTCAGCACAAAATCATAAATCAACTCCTATGAAGCTGCTATTCTAGCATATTTAATTTATAGATGCCTTTTCCCATCTGCTGACCTTATTCCAAACTTTGCTCACAGTATTTGGTGTTTAAGTACCTTTTTTGTACTTTTTTAGTCCCCTTTTTACCAGGAATGCTCTTACACCTTGTTTCTCTTCCAAGAATTGATTTTGATTCATTCAATTAGATCCCAAACCCAATTCTGATGGATCTGTATTTTATTCTAAAAGATTCCAGTTTCATTATATATGTTTGAATGTCACATGAAATGGAAGTATTTGTTCTACGAAATTTTGCATTTTAGAATTCGTGCAAGTGGGTCCCACATACTTGTGCAGATGGCCTTCGTAAAACTTTGGATTTAAATTTTCAACCCCACGTTCACACTAAATTTTCCACAAAATTATTTGAAATATCATGGTCCACGTGCTGGGGAGTAACTTTGAGCTTATTTGGTGGATCAATTTATGCAAGTGAGTCACACTAAATGTTCGGCACAAGCCGGGGCACAGGGTTGTTCTGCCCACATCCTGGGATGTCCACTGAAGGGGAACCTGACCCTTGTAACACTAGCCTCCTAGGAGGACTGTACTCTCCCCATCTTTTCAATGCAATGAAGTGCAAATCCTTTGTGTTTTCTTGAAAAAAAACTTGTGCAGATGGATTTGTAAAACTTGGTATTTGAATTTTCAACCTCGTGTTCACGCCATAAAATTCTCAGGAAATTATCTAAATTTTTGGGGAGTGACTTGGTGCATAGAGGAGCAACTTTCTGCATAATGCTGAGTCCATTTGATTCTTTGCTGATAGTTAAGTTGTTTGGACATATTCTAACTCACTGGAATTGGGTTTGAAGTTTGTGATTCCAACTCTTGTGGTAGCCAAACACCCCTATTTCTAGAACCCAATTCCAGTTCTTTAATTTAGGCCCAATTCATGAGAGCCAAACAAGGTAAATGCAACAATGCCAAGGAGATATGGCCTAATTAATGTGTGTAAACATGCCAGAGTAGCCATGTGTAATCTATCACTGGCTTGCTTGTTTCCAAGGTCTAATACTGCAGGCTGCATTTGCCAGCTAAGTATTTTTGGAGTTTTTGTAGAATGCCGTGTTTTTTTTTAAACCATAGTTTTTAAAACTTGATGTGTTTGGCGTCAGCAAGTACCACGTTTTTTTATAAACCATAGTATCTCCGATACTGTAGCATTTTCGCGGTATATTAAAAAGAGGTCTTGCCCTCTTTTTTAAACCAAACTGAGGAAACTATGGTTTGTAGAAACAGGAGTATTCATTGCCCAGGCATTGGAATACTGTGGTTTAACGTCGCCACGGTTTTGAAAATACTGTGCTGCAGTAATTTTGCATGGTGGCAGTATATGCATACATACAGCATTTGTATGGTGTGTTGGTCCGTTGGTTTGTAACTACTTCCTGTGTAAATTCAGTGGTATGTGATGTTTGTGCTCAGATGTAAGTTTCTTTTAAGTACCACTGTAAACTTCACTGGCAGATACACTAATATATGTAGATTAGCTGCGAGACTGCAACTAACGTAAGCATCCAAGAATATGTAGCATTAGTAAATAGGGATGTCCTGTTCCTTGCCTTCATTACCCTGAATCTCATGCTATGCTGTTAATCTTACATAGCTCCGTTCCCACCTTTGTATTGTTTGTTTAGTTCTTTGAGACTGCAAAATATTTCTGTCTGCTGGTGGGCTTAAAGTCATATCTTTTTCTACTTCATGCAGGTGTATCTTACAATTTTGAAAAGACCGAGAATGGCATTTTTCGATTAAAGCTCACAGCAAATGCCACGAAAACAATAGCAGATTTGAGAAGGCCACTTGAGATTTTGATGAAAGGCAAAACCATAAACCACCCTGATCTGACATTAAGTGCAGTTCAACTGCTCTTGTCCCGTGATGGTGTAGCACATTTGAAATCAATTGAACAAGAAACTGGTACTTACATTATGTATGACAGGCAAAGTCTAAATATTAAAGTCTTTGGACACCAAGAACAGATGGCTGCAGCGGAGGTGAAATTGGTTCATGCACTTCGACAACTACTTGAGAAGAAGCCTCTTGAAATTTGTCTTCGTGGCCACAACCTCCCTCCAGACTTGATGAAGAAAACGGTAGAAAACTTTGGAGTTGATCTGGAAGGGTTTAACAAAGAGATGCCTGAGATAAAGGTTGAGTTACACCAACACCGCCATTTACTTAAAGTTTGGGGCAGTAAGGAGGATAAGCGAAGGGTGGAAAGGATGATCTTTGAGTTAGCCTCCTTTAAACACAGTTCCCTGGTTCAACTTGCATCAGAGAATGTTGGAGGCAAAGAAGATAATCAAAGGGTGGATTACAGTGAGCCGTCAGAGGATGCATGCCCTATTTGCTTGTGTGAGATAGAAGATCCTTTTAGGCTTGAATCATGTGGGCACATGTTTTGTCTGGCTTGTCTGATGGATCAGTGTGAATCTGCGATGAAATCACATGATGGGTTCCCTATTTGTTGCCTGAAAACTGGGTGCAAGGAGCCTCTCCTTGTTGTAGACCTGAAGCATCTCCTGTCAAATGAGAAGCTGGAGGACCTATTCAGAGCTTCCTTGAGGGCATTTGTTGCATCTAGAGCAGGAATGTACCGCTTCTGCCCAACACCTGATTGCCAATCCATCTACCAAGTGGCAGCTCCAGATGCAGAAACCAAACCTTTTTCTTGTGGGGCTTGCTATGTGGAGATATGCACCAAGTGTCATTTCGAGTATCATCCTTTCATATCATGCGAGGCTTACAAAGAATACAAGGAAGACCCAGACTTGACGCTGCTTGAATGGCGCAAAG
Source organism: Triticum aestivum (assembly GCF_018294505.1). Lineage (NCBI taxonomy): Eukaryota > Viridiplantae > Streptophyta > Magnoliopsida > Poales > Poaceae > Triticum > Triticum aestivum. The sequence continues at coordinate 117,464,390 of NC_057799.1, forward strand.
GGAAGGCGAATGTGAAGAGCTGCCCTTCCTGTGGATACACAATTGAGAAAGCTGATGGCTGCAACCATGTTGAGTGCAGGTGCGGCAGCCACATTTGCTGGGTTTGTTTGGAGAACTTCAGGAGCAGCGAGGAGTGTTATGGCCATCTCAGGTCTGTGCACCAGTCCTTTGTGGACATTGTGTAAATGTGTAGTAGAACCCAGATGTAGTTTCAGAAGGCAGGCCATGGCCAAGTAATGAATTACTGTTTCTAGTTACTTTTTCGCTTCTTGTTTGCCATGCCATTTCATTCTGTTCCGTCTGGGTGAGGCTCGAGAGGGAGGTGTGGAGGCAGAGAGAAACTTGTGGTGAGATTTGTCTCCCGAGTGCAGATCAAGCTCAACACTGCATCCTTATATCCAGCAAGTTATTGCCTCATACCCTCTCTAGATTGATCTCTGGTACTTTTTATTGTCTTTCTTGTGACATCCTTTTGCCCCTTTTATGGAAATAAGTTATTCAATTTTATTTCTTGCAGGCTTATTCTCTGGATCAGAGTTTTTTCTGGTGATGTTAATGGGGCTAGATCGAATAATTGGACCATTCTCATTGGAGACCATGGTATTTTGTAATACAAATGTTTGTTTACTTCATAACATTCAAATTCATAGTTTGCTTTTAGATTCAAGTTTTTTTGCTTTTGCCTTTCGTGCACATGCTTCTGTTTAAAGGGAAGAAGCGGACCGGGGGCACGCAAAGACATTCACGCAGCAAGTACAGTCTGCTATTGTCAATGCTTGCCGAAAGGTCTACAAGTTGAAGAGCTATCTAATTAGTCCTAATTTTCAAAAATTGATTTTCAGCAATATTGATAGCTTTTCTATTGTTCTTTTGTTTGCCATACAGGACGATACATGAGAAGCTAGCCGCCATTACTGATCTGCTTGTGAAAATGATGTCAGGGAAATCCTAGATTCGGTCATTGAGGTTAGCAAAGAGGTTTTTTAGTGACAATGAGCGAAAAGGTTCCAGATATCACCCTTGCATGGGATGGGAAATTTACTGAAAATAAGGGTGCTGGAATTGTAGTCCACTTAGCTGATGAACATTTGATTTATGAAAAAGTGGGCTCCATACTGACATTTGTATTATTATTATTTGCAAATTTTTAGTGGAAACCAGAAAGACTTGAAGATCCTAACTCGAGGAGGAGAGATGCTAGAACTTCGTTATGCCAACGGACACCCGGAAACCATTTGCTATGTCCGGTTCTGCTAGTCAGGTCTGTAACAAGTTGATATACTTATTGATTTTTTTTTTAATTTTATGAGTGTAATAGCTATTTTAGTTGTGTGAATGTATGGATGGATTTCTGTTTTGTTCTGCTGCACTATATATTTGTTTTACTTCCTGTTTCCTTAGAAAATACTAGTACAGTTGCTAGATTGGAGATGTTTTTTTAATGGTACAAAAACATTTTTGTATCTATATTTATTGGTGTTGAGTGCGTCTCTAGAGTTAACTGTTAATTGTTTAGCAGAAGCTATGCAAAGACTTTGAGTAGAGTAAGTTACATGGTATAAAAGAGGATCTGCAAAAATGTGCAAATCATACTATACTGTTATTTTAACATCTTATTAGCCATCACTATGGTACATGCAATTAACTATGTTTCATCACAGGTCTACTAAAAATAAGTTAATCCTGTGTCAAGGTCCCATGAAAAGTTGCTAGCCGTTGGAGGGCGTCATGATATGTTGATGGAACATGCTTGGGATAAGACACATGTAAGTTGTACTACATATAACTTCAAGGAATCATCCAAAACCTTTTTATTTTGGACTGCAGATGGCACGAAATCTTTACCTGGTAACTACAAGGAATCATTCAAAACCTTTCTGTTTTGTACTTGCCCATGGAAGTAGATTTGGCAGGCAATGGATAACCATGGCAGAAAAGTGCTTACCACTGCACCAGCCATTCTGTTGTGTAGCTCTTTCATTGTTCCTTTGTCACTGTTGTCCTGAAAAGGAGAAATAGGTAATGTACCTCCAACAGGAAGGCTTTTGGCCTGTGTTAAAAAAAGGGAAAGGAGACTGGATCATGAAATGGATCTTGTGGCTTTAGAACTGAAGCAGTGAATAGGGTACATAATGTATACTTCCCCTGTCCGGAATTAGTTGGGGTCAATGGATGTATCTAGACGTATTTCAATGCTAGATACATCCGTTTGAGCGACAGTAATTTCGGACGGAGGGAGTATTTTGTGATATAATATATTCATCCTAAAGATGGAAACGGGGAGAAGTGGCAAAATGTAGAAGGAAAAGTGGGGTCGACAACTTCCTGCAATATATCTGTACTGTAGCCATCCAAGACATTTTAATCTCACTTAAAAATCCGCTGTGCGGCTTCCTATCATGATCTTGAGACATTGAAATGCTTGTAATTTCTCAAAATGAGAAAACCAGGTAGTTATATAATTGTTATGACGGTGGTGCCACAATATCTTGTCCTGTGAGTGCCTGTCATAGGAACAAAATGAAAAGACTGTCAACTGATTTCATTGTTCAGACTTGTATTTGATAACCTGGGCAGAAAACCAAACCCCTGGGTGCTGTTGGTGTGAGCCTTGCACTTGTGGATTTCCTTCCTAACAATACTTCATCTGACTTTGTTTTGTCAAGGGTGCACAATTGATCATCTGTGTTTCTAACTTTCTACACTGCATTCCACACCCCTTTCTAAGTTCTAATCGGTCACTGAGATTCCTTTGGACGAACTAATCTTTGCACTTCTTCAGGATCAAACATAGCATCAGCGCACTTGTCTTCTCAAAGGGCGGCGGCAGACTTCCTGAATGAGGGCGTGGAACTTGTTGTGGAACTTTGGGAAGCTGACAGGAATGCGAGTTCTACAGAAGCCCTGCAGAGAACGCTTAGTGGGGATTTGCAAGGTGATTGGTGTGGTTGTGCAATCTTGGTTGCCCCTTTATGGACGAAAATTTTGCAGGGTGGCCTCGATTCAAGGAGGTGATTGGTCGCATGGTGTGATCCTGATATTACTCATGTGGAGCAGCATTGCGCATGGTGGTTTTGATGTGAGTTGACGGATAGCTGTTGTAAGGCGATCTCAGCTGCCATTCGTGGATACCATGCGACTAGGTAGGGCAGGAGAGTTGCTGCTGCGTTGGGATCATGGAGGTGGAAAACGTGCAATGTTCTCGTTGCTAGCCGAACGGCTATGCATAGTTGAGGCTTCAGTTCTTCAGATTGCTTTACATCATGTATGTAGAGCTCACTTTCCTTGTTTAATTTGTTCACATGAAACACTCAATTTGCCAGTGTAGTTTTCCTGTGTATCATTGCGAAAATAGATATAAGCTGATGTACAAAATCAACGTGTGCGGCATCGATGTTTTTTTTTTCGGAACTACCGACAGGGATGCAGCCTATTTCTCACCCAAAGATAGTACCCATCCAAGTTCAGATCGATGTAAGAACCGTACTGCAGTGCGATGATTTGTGATCGTAGTCATGCTAAGCAAGTAGAACCGTACTGCAGTGCGATAATAATAATGTTTATTTGCAGGTTGTGTGGTGGCGTTGTGCCCGGCACAGAATGCGTGGAGGTTTGCTGCACCACCACTACTGAAGTGGTGAGGGAGAAGTGGAGACGACATGGCAAACACGCTGTGTTGTGTTGGTCATTCAAGTTCGCCTTCTATTGTATTACTAGGATGTCCTTCAGTCCTGCATATACCATATGGCTGCTACTACGCGTAATCCGGCTGATGCAAAACCGAAGATAAACCGCCTCATACACCGTTCGATTAGATAGATGAGAGCCGTCCGTTCGACTTCAACTCCTCTAGCACACGCTGCAGTGCAGTCCCAGCCCGCGCAACTGGCGCTTGACTGCGGTCCAACAAGCCTGCGCAACTGGCGCTTCGTCGTGGTGGTCGTTGAAGCATTTCCGTAGTCGTCGATGTCGTCGTGATCGTCGAAGCATCACCACGACCATTGAAGCATGCCTTGTTGCATGGTTGCGGTCGTCATCACTGTCATGGCATACCTCGCCGGCCTAGTCGTTGAAGCATTGTTGTGGTCGTCGAAGTCATCATGATCATGGAAGCATTGCCACGGCCATTCATCGACGTTGTCGTCGTCGTCGTTGAAGCATTGTTGTGGTCGTCGAAGTCGTCATGATCATGGAAGCATTGCCACGACCATTCATCGACGTTGTCGTCATCGTCGTCGAAGCATCGTCACGACCATTGAAGCATGCCTCGTCGTCAACGCTGTCATGGCATGCCTCGTCGCCCTAGTCGTTGGCGTATTTTTGTGGCTGTCGAAGTCGTCATGGTCATGAAAGCATTGCCACGGTCGGGATGACTATGCGCTCGCCTCCGCTCTCCTTCCTCCCGTCCGCTTCCCCGTTTCGCTGGCTCATCGCTGTGAGGAGCGTCGCGTCAGGAGGCTAGTGGATGTGAGATGAAAGGGTGAGGTCGTGACTCGTGAGGATGAGAAGTGAATGCATGAGTAATGACTTAATGTTGCAATAGGAGTGGTAGAAAAAAAGGAGAGCTGAACGGCCTGGCAGCCTGGGCGGGCCTGCGTCCCTGGTTGATCGCGCGCATGATAGGAGCCGCACGATCTCGCTCGATCGGACGACGCGCGAGGCGGTTTGCGCCAGCGAGAAATCAGTCGGATGAAAGAAAGCGTTTTTCATACCATATATGCAATCTGCTTGCTCAACCACGGTAGTTGTTTTTTAGGCCTTGTTCAATGCAAGAAAAAAAATCGTTTTTTTTGCATAGATGCTTATTTATAGAGGAACATCCCTCTTGTAAAGATAAACATTGATGCTTAATAAAAACTTGGTTCACTTTTTTTAGGAACATATGTACCGTGCTTTGGATCTAAAATCCAAAAAAATACAAAGTAATTATAGTGACTAAGAATTACAATGATATCTGTCGAAAACATCTATGTGGTATCAATCTTTGCAAAACGAAATACTCCAATTTTTTCAGTAAAAGGACTGCAATTAAATCGAAGCAGCGATTCGATCACCCTTTCGCTCACATGAATTTGACTACCAATGAAGGTTTCTGGAAGCCCCATGAGTCGTACATCCAAAGAGACGGGAAGCCTTAAGTGATCGGCTTGGATGAACGTTTCAAAGTGTATGCCGTTGAATCACAAGATCTTCACTATGGTGTTGAGGAAAAAATACAACTCCAGACATAATCAAACCAACGAAAACAGTTTGACACAATAACATAAATTCATTACCGAATAATCGGATGTGCGAGACACAAACCTCTCTAGTTTCGTGGCACTGTCAGAAAAGAACGAGAATAGCTTTATTCTCACAAAACCATGCCGGCGAAGAACATAAAACTCTTAAAATCCAAGGTCCCAACGCCAGGTGGCAGCCGGGAGGCGAGGGGAAAGTATATGCGGGCGATGCCGGCTCTTCTCTCAAGAAACCCTCATGTACGTATATATTTTGATAACCGGGATCCTACTTAGACTCGGTTCATTTTATTAAGCAACTTGCATTGTATAAGATGGCCAGGTGAGAAAAGAAAATAGGTACTAATTGCCACCGGATAGACGGCCGCAGGAGAGCATTTCCGAATAAAACTGTTCACCCTCCCACCAGCGGAACAAAGGAAATAATCGATTTCTTTCGCTGAAATAAAATCCCTCCTCTTACTTTTCTTGTCTCCTCTCTCCCGTCCTAGCCCGTGAGTTGACTTAGTTTTGCTCACCGCAAGAAATTAGACGACCTCTACAATCCGATCAGAATTTCGCTTCAACCTGTATTCGCCCTGCAAGGCTGCAACTGCGTCCTCGGCGTGTCATCGGCGTGCAGCTGAGGCCGCGGCGAGAAGCTGAAAGCCGCGCCATGGAATTGGAGGCCCCGGTGGTCGAAGCAGATCCGGGGAGAAGGATCACAAGAGGAGCAGGAGGCGGCGGCGGCGGCGGCGGCGAGGGGGAGGGCCCGGCTGGTCGAACCACCCTCCTGCCCTGCCCCAACTGCGACATCCAGGTGGTGCACAAGCTGGCGCAGCTGCTGCTCCCGGGCCTGGCCGCGGCGTGCGTCGACAGCACCCTCGGGAGCCCCTCCTCCGCGCTCGCCGTCCAGCTGCGCGCGGAGCTGGTGCGCTACGTCGCGCACCGCAGCAGCAGCCCGCCCGAGGCGGAGGAGGAGGAGGATCCGATCGACCGCGATGACCCGGCCGAGGCGCTGGCCGTCTTCCTGGACGACTTCGCGGGCAGCAAGAGGAGCGTCGCCGTCTCCATCGCCGGCTGGCTGCCGTACCTGGGCGGCGGCGACGACGGCCGCGACGACCGGATCGAGGACCTCGTCGAGGAGATGGAGGCGAGCCGCTTCTGGCCGGTCGAGAGGCGGGAGGCCGTCGCGCGGGACCTCCTCCGCGGCCTGGACGACGGCGGCGGCCGGTTCTGCTGCCGCGACGAGCTGGAGACCCATGAGGAGCTCGCCGACCACGTCGCCGCGCGCTGCCGATTCAGGCCCGTGCGGTGCCGGAACCAGGCCCAGGGCTGCCGGGCCGAGGTCTCCGCCTGCCGCGCCGACGCGCACGACGAGGCGTGCGCCTTCAAGCTCCTCCCCTGCGAGCAGCGCTGCGGCCTCGCCGTCGCCCGGCGCCAGATGGACCGGCACTGCGTCACCGTCTGCCCCATGAAGCTCGCCAACTGCCCCTTCTACCAGCTCGGCTGCGAGTCCGCCTTCCCGGCCTGCAACCTCGGGTCGCACTGCGCCGAGTTCCTTCGGCCTCACCTCCGCCTGCTCCTTAGTCCCAGCAAGATCGGCGCTGATCGTCTGGATCCGGAGGAGCGTCTTCTACGGCTGGAGAAGGTGTCCATCTCCTCTCTTCTACTGTAGTTTTCTAACATTGCTTGCTTAATTTATTGGCAAAATACTGGTAAAACTGATGCTACTCTATGTATGTTTCAGTATGATTCCGATGGTGCATTGGGCGAAGCTTTGGACGTGAGGTCTCTCACCAAAGCTCTTGCTGAGCTAGAGAAGAAGATGGACGCTGAAGATGGTTCCCCCGGTTACACCGGAGACGACAACAAACAGCTCTGCACTAGTTTCGTTCCCTGATGCAGAATTTTTTGGAAAAAAAGCATTTTTGTTTCTTATACACTCCCTCTGTACCATAATATATATGTCGTTTTAACAGTTCAAATTGAATTGCTAAAACGAAATATATTATTTTAGGGGGGAGTATTTTTGGAAAGCACCACACCTTTTTTTCTTGAACAATCGGCAGAAGCGTTGTCCTTTTATTCAGAAGAACATATAATTTGTACAAAAAACGATAATCTCATTAATTAAGCAGTTTATACAAGGTTTGCGAAAAGTTTAAGTGCTACAATGGAGTAGGTTTTACGTTTTATGCTCTCAGCATTATTTGTCTCGAATGCTTCGCGCTGGTAGTAGTCCAAAGTGATGCCTCTTTCTTGATGACATCAAGTAGCATTGTGGGCGTCGCCGATTTATGGCAGAAATTTCTAGCATTTTCTCGTTTGAATTCATCCAAGAAATGACCATGTTGCGGGAGGCAATGGCCTTCTATTAGGCTTGTTGTTGCTTCACTTGTTGATCCATCATTCTTCGAGCGAGCACTCCGCCAACTAAGAGGAGTTTCGATGGCATCAAGGCATAGCCACTACTTGGTCAAGTTCTATAGCCTTAGGGTGAATCCACACTAGAAGAGAAGATTGCCGTAGATTTTTGCACTCTTTTGCACAAGGGGCAAAGGCCATGATTTTGCCAACTTCGCTTGGCTGACTGATCGGCGGTCCAAGTTCTATTCTGACCATGCAAAAAAGTTGGCCTTTGGCAGCGCCCATGCACCCACATTGAACTCTTCATCATGGACGAATGTGTCGAACCGCTGTATTGTGTGTTGTATGCGGTGGCTTCCGAGTAGTGACTGCTTTCTGTGTGTTTCCACACAATCCATCCTTGGTGTTTGCGCTGAGTTGAATTTTACGAAAGCATGCCCAAAGGAAGACGAACTTATGGAAGTGTTCCATGGATAGGAGGGAACTGATTTTTTGTCTTGTGGATCCACGCATCATCCATCATGGCTTCCCACACTTCCCAATTCTTCCCCAGTGAGACCACGTAGATAAGGGTGGGGGGCAATGTCCTTTGGCTTTTTATCGTTAAGCCACAGGGAGTCGCAAAAAGGGGCACAAGCGCCATTACTCATTGTGATGGTGGTAGAAGAATATAATAGGTCAAGTCCGCCTCATCGCACGGGTTCCCCATGCCCACCCACATCCTTGAAGACTATTTCCATTCATACCATGGCCATCTCAATCTTAGAGTATAGGACAATTTCTCAAGGTGAAGCACACCTAGGCCCCCCGGATCCTTGGGACTACAAACCGTTACCCAATTAATCACATTTGACGCCAATTGTTTTGTCGGTACCCGACCACAAGAAAGCCCTCTCAGCCTTGTGAGTCCTCTCATTTATCCTAGACGACCTCAAACCCCAATTCCATATCTTATGAACTCAATTCGTATTGTCATTGTACACCCAAAACGGGGAGATTGAAAGTGCAACTTTATCCTTAAGTGGGTTTTGGTGTATATGACAATATAAATTGATGAGTAACCTTGTGTGTTGAGTATCTATAATACCTAAATAGTTCATCCCCACTATCCTATTTCTCTTAACATGTAGGCTATCCACCTCAGCAGCCTTGCCACCTCATCAATTGCTTTTTTTTACTTTGTGCAGCTCTCCACGTCAGCATTTGTTTTAAAAGAAATCGTGTGATTCGACTCTGGTAACCGAAGAGGTCTCCGTGGTGTGTAGACGACGAGTCGGTGTAATAATGGATAAAGGGAGCCCAACAGAAGCCCATCCGTCCATCTCTTCCACGTACCTCTTCTCCACCGCGCTCGCCTCCACCCCCCTCGACCCCTCCCTGCCGCTCCACCTCTCGCCGCCGAGCCCCCTCCCGGTCCCGGGGCTCCCCTCCGCACACGCCTCCTGCACCGCGCGCGACACCACCCGCGCCTACCGCCGCTCGACCTCCAAGTCCAACTCGCGGCAACCGACGCCTCCTCTGCCTTCCGCGCCGACCACCGCCTCTGGAGCCTCCTTAGGCAGGACCATTGTCTCAGCTACCCTCTTCGTTCGGCCCGGCAGCCAGGCTCCCGTCAGACGCCTCTTCGGCAGGACCGGTGGCCCGGCTCTCATCTGCATTCGGCACGGCGGCTGAGGCCTCATTTTACGGCCCTCCGGCAGGACCCAGTTTGCAGGAAACCATCTGACGATTTCCAGTCTGATTCCACTGCCGATTGTGATGGTACCCATCTACTGATTTCAGTATCGAGTCCTAGGGCTCTCCACCACGTGCGGGCATCAATTGATTCAGATAGAACTGAACCAGTTTGATTTTTATTTTTTTGTGTGGATTTTGCAGCAAGGAAGCTCCTGATGACAAGTCGATGTGAATTTTTAGTAGGGGAAACATCTAGATACGAACCATTGGATAGGTTTAGTATCTTATTGGAATTGCTGATTTTCTTGATATAGCATGCACATATGCATGGCAGACTATGGAGAGCAATCCATGATTCAGGTTGAGTTATTCATGAACGATTTTTCCCGGTTTATACCAGTTGCGAGCATCATTAATACACACCTATCCAGCCAGGTGGACAATGCTCAGTTGTGTTTTCATGTAAGTATTTTCCCTTCACGATCAGAACCCTTCACATACAACTTGGGGTGTCAGGTCTGTTTACTGGTATTGACGTAGTTTGCTTTTGTTAACATAGCTCGAGAGCATGAATGCAGAAGTGGAGAAAGTTTAAACTGATACAAGAGTCCTAAAAAAAGGATTCGAGAAGTAATTGTTTTGACTTTCGTCATAATTCTAGCAGATGAACCCCTATTGTACTACGTGTTTCTATCCAACCCATAAGTAGTACGCATGGACACACCTAAACTGAAATTTGGCTTTACGCTAAATGAAACAAATCACCTTGGGTTTGGAAGATACCTGTACTTGATGCTCATGTGTGATATTTGTTGTCTCATGAGATACTTGATTATTTGTAATTACCAGATATCACTGGTAATGGGTCATGTAGTCTAGGCCCTGATAGAAAATGATCTGTGATCGTTTTGCATAACAGTTATGGTTATATGTAGATCATATAGGGTAAGGTTCTCGGAAGTATGTGTACAGTTAGCTTATGTGTGATCTGTTGGGAAACGTAGTAATTTCAAAAATATTCCTACGCACACGCAAGATCATGGTGATGCATAGAAACGAGAGGGGAGAGTGTCGTCTACGTACCCTCGTAGATCGTAAGCGGGAGTGACGCGGTTGATGTAGTCGTACGTCTTCACGATCGACCGATTCTCAGCACCGAACATACGGCACCTCCGCGTTCAGCACACGTTCAGCTCGGTGACGTCCCGCGAACTCACGACCTAGTAGAGCTTCTCGGAAGAGCTTCGTTAGCACGACGGTGTGATGACGGTGTTGATGAAGCTACTGACGCAGGGCTTCGCCTAAGCACCGCTACGATATGACCGAGGTGGATTATGGTGGAGGGGGGCACCGCACACGGCTAAAAGATCAATGATCAATTGTTGTGTCTCCAAGGGATGCCTCCCTCCCCGTATATAAAGGAGTGGAGGAGGGGGAGGGGCCGGCCCCCTATGGCGCGCCCCATGAGGAGTCCTACTCCCACCGGGAGTAGGACTCCCCCTTTCCAAGTAGGAGTAGGAGAGGAGAGGGAAGGGAGAGAGGAAGAGAAGGAAAGGGGGGCGCCGCCCCCCTCCTTGTCCAATTTGGACTAGAGGGGGAGGGGGTGCGCGGCTGCCCTGGCCGCCCCTCCTCTTCTCCCCTTGGGCCCAATAGGCCCAATAAACTCCCCCGGGGGTTCCGGTAACCCCCCAGTACTCCGGTATATGTCCGACACCTCCCGAAACACTTCCGGTGTCCGAACATAGTCGTCCAATATATCGATCTTTACGTCTCGACCATTTCGAGACTCCTCGTCATGTCCGTGATCATATCCGGGACTCCGAACTACCTTCGGTACATCAAAACACAAAAACTCATAATACCGATCGTCACAAAACTTTAAGCATGTGGACCCTACGGGTTTGAGAACTATGTAGACATGACCGAGACATGTCTCCGGTCAATAACCAATAGCGGAACCTGGATGCTCATATTGGTTCTACATATTCTACGAAGATCTTTATCGGTCAAACCGCATAACAACATACGTTGTTCCCTTTGTCATCGGTATGTTACTTGCCCGAGACTCGATCGTCGGTATCTCAATACCTAGCTCAATCTCGTTACCGGCAAGTCTCTTTACTCGTTCCGTAATGCATCATCCCGCAACTAACTCATTAGTCACATTGCTTGCAAGGCTTATAGTGATGTGCATTACCGAGAGGGCCCAGAGATACCTCTCCGACAATCAGAGTGACAAATCCTAATCTCGATCTATGCCAACTCAACAAACACCATCGGAGACACCTGTAGAGCACCTTTATAATCACCCAGTTACGTTGTGACGTTTGGTAGCACACAAAGTGTTCTTCCGGTATTCCGGAGTTGCATAATCTCATAGTCACAGGAACATGTATAAGTCATGGAGAAAGCAATAGCAGTAAACTAAACGATCAAGTGCTAAGCTAACGGAATGGGTCAAGTCAATCACATCATTCTCCTAATGATGTGATCCCGTTAATCAAATGACAACTCATGTCCATGGCTAGGAAACTTAACCATCTTTGGTTAACGAGCTAGTCAAGTAGAGGCATACTAGTGACACTATGTTTGTCTATGTATTCACACATGTATTATGTTTTCGGTTAATGCAATTCTAGCATGAATAATAAACATTTATCATGATATGAGGAAATAAATAATAACTTTATTATTGCCTCTAGGGCATATTTCCTTCATGATCACCTACCAAATTTCTGGTAAATAATAAATAGAATCCACAATATTATATCATATTTTCATCAGTTTGCCTAAATTAATGGGTTTGTTTCAGTATATTCTGTAGGGAGCTCTATTCTGTAGTGCTCTTTTCCATTGGTATCTTGCATGAAAAAAACGCCAGTGAACTGAAAGTATGTCAAGTCGATATGATTATTGGTTAATTGCTTGCATGTGATTGTCGTTTCTAACTACGTGGATAACATGGACATCGGTGCTTATCTATATGTAAGTTCACATGCTCTTGACAACCCCATACTTTTAGACAATAGGAATTGGTTTTTGTGTTGATAGGAAAAAGAGAAAATAAATTGGTACTCTTTTCTTCAAATGATCTTGATTTGTTTTGTTCTCATTTGTTTTAAGTTTTTGTTCTTTGATGAGGTCTTAGTAACTATGCAGATATAAGGATTGGTTTACTCATATGAGATTACGTATGGCATATCACTACAATTATTAGAAAATTTGATATCATAATTTACATTTTTGTAAGTTCAATTATATTCCAATTGCGGTATTCATTACAATTTTTTCATCTTAAGATCATATATCGACTTTGCAAGCAAAGTTATTTAATTTATATTATCACGTGCGTACAACTAAGAGTTCCCGCAATAACATGCGGGGTATCATCTACTCCCTCTGTCCCATAATGTAAGACGTTTTTTTGACACTACACTACTGTCAAAAAACGTCTTACATTATGGGACGGAGGGAGTAGTATATATGATGGGTTAGTCCAAAGGTTGAACGCAAAGATGGTTGTGGACCCCTCAATTATCAAAGAGAGAAGCAGCTTTTGTCAGCCCTGCTGGGATGCAAATCATTCAAGACGTGGAGGGATGCATTCGGCTTGCCCAGAAAATGGGTTATAAGCAATGAGAAATGGGCTGTAAATTTTTAAAACACAACGAATCGGCAATTAGTTTCAAATTTCAATTTTTTGGATTTTGAGATTTTAAATTTCATTGAAATTTTTGCGGGGAAAATTTCATTGGATTTTAAATTAATATAAATATAAATTTAATTTTTGGTTAAATCTAACTCAAAATTTCAGGATTAAAAACCTTTCGGACCCCACTGAAATATGCAAAATTTCGTTGATTGTTTTTACCATGGCCAGAATATGGGCTGTAATGCTAACAAAAATAATTTGGGCTTAAAAAAATTCTTAAGAATTAGCAAATGAGCCGTATACTGGGAACTGTCCAAAAATTTCCACGCCCTCACTTCTACCATGATTTTTATGTAATGGACAGCCTAAAGAATGTCATGCAGGTGCGTCTCCTGCTCGCCCAGGATGAAATACCCATTTTCTGTCATAATTTTTTTGTCATAGAAGTAGGAGCCCACCACATCTATGATGATACGTGTTTTTGTCACATTTATCTTCATAGAAGTGTCATAACTGTGACAAAAAGTTTTCGTTCGGGCCATAATGTCACGGATGTGTCTTTTTTTGTAGTGAAAGATATAAGTGAAGCACATAGAGTATTCTAACAAATCATGATGAATGTATGTCTCCCTCAAAAGGTGTGTCTAGCAAACAATGATTGTGGCAAACTAACAAGCAAACAAAATAAAACTATGACACAAGACGCTCCAAGTAAAACGCATATCATGTTATGAGTAAAAAGATAGCTCCAAGTAACATTCCAGTGAATTGTAGATGAAAGAGGGGATGCCATCCGGGGTATCCCAAAGCTTAGACGCTTGGGTCTTCCTTGAATATTACCTTGGGTGCCTTGGGAATCCCCAAGCCTATGGTATTTTCGCTTCTTATTCCTTCATCCATCGTGATGTCATCAAAAACTTGAAAACTTTAGCACACAAAACTCAACAAAACTTCGTGAGATCCATTAGTATAATCATCAAATCATAAACTTTAGGTAAAATCATTCATAATTATTCTTGCATAATACCTACTGTATTCTAACTTATCCATGACTTATACCCCCCGATTAATCCATAGCATCATTAAAATAAGCACATTATGCAATAAAAACAGAATCTGTCTAAAACAGAACAGTCTTTAATGATCTGAACAAAAACCATACTTCTATAGCTCTTAAAATTCTGAAAAATTAGGAAAACATGGGTAATTTGTATATCAATCATGTGTATAAAATTAGACCAAATCACATTCTAGTAGAAAAATGTAAATTCTTGCACTGGACGCAAAAGTTTCAATTTTTGCACAGAACCAAGTCAACTATCATCCAAACCATCCCAAAGGCTTTACTTGGCACAAACACTAATTAAAAGATAAAAACACAATCATTACAGTACCAGTAATCATGTCATCACACCAAAACAGAAATAAATGTAAACATTTAAGATAACTATTGGGTTGCCTCCCAACAAGCGATATTGTTTTATGCCCCTAGCTAGGCATAATGCATAGTTTCAAGTATTATCATCTTTGGATTCCAAATCCTCAATTATACATCCAGACTTCCTAGGAGATTTGGAAAACATATTTTTAAGAACTACACTCTTAGGAACAAAGTTGAGGAAATTGTTTCAGTAATAGGTTCCTTTATTATATCGATGAAGTTGGGTTGCACGCTAATCATTTTAAGATCCTCTTTCTCTTTACTAGAAGAGGCAACCTTATTTCTAAGAACATACATAAGCTTAGAATTTTTATTTGTGGGAATCCTCTCAATAGTTTTAATGGAAGAAAAGTTGAACCCAAATTATTAATGATTTTTTTTCCAATTTATATATTCTAGCAGGACTTTGTTCTACCTTCTCAGTGATTATTGGTTATTTTTATTTTAACATCTTTAATGTGGTTCCTACTTTTGATTCAAATTTAGTAACTTGATTGTGGACCTTCTTGCCTAGATTTTCAATATGTTCAACAATATACATTTTATTCTTAGTGACTTCTAACTTCGCATAACATGTTCCAAAGTCAATGCTGTTTCCTTTATAGTAATAGGTGGTGATCCAACTAAATTTCCCATAGCATTGAAAGCATCTATAGGGTGACTACATAGAAAGTTCCCTTCAATAATAGTATCAAGCACAAATCTATACCAAGTAATAACACCCACATAAAAATTGCGAAGAAAAACGGTAATGGAATACTTACGAGTTGATCTATTTTGAGCATCGCAAATCCTATAGCAAGCATATTTTCAACTTTCCCCTCCCCTTTGTTTAAAATTAAGCACTTCATTTTCAGGGGTGCAAGTAACAAGCGAAGAACTAGCCATAGTGACAAAACAAGCAAAATAAAGTATTTTTGTGTTTTTTATATTTTTTTTAGAGAAGTGGAGGGAGATGAAAAGGAGATGGCAAATAAAATAAAAATAAAAAGTAGAACAAGTAAATGATAATGTGAACGTAGGAATCTATATGTATTTGATGATGCCTCCCTGGCAACGGTGCCAGAAATTCTCTCTGCTACTTGTGAGCTGTGCTGGGATTTTCTCCGAAGAGGAAGGGTGAAGCAATAAAGTGGCAGATAATATTTCCCTCGGTAGAGAACTAAGGTTATCTAACCAATAAGAGAACCACACAAATACCCTTTAGCAGTACCTGCACACACAAGAGAAAATACTTGCACCCAACACGGGCAAGAGGGTTGTCAATCCCCTTGTACTCGTTAATTGCAAGGATCAAATCTGGTAATAGGTGATAGATAAATTGCAAAGTAAAATAAAAGAAAGAAAAATGTAGCAATGTATTTTTGGTTTTTGTAATATGATTAAAGTAGACCCCGGGGCCATAGTTTTCACTAGGGGCTTCTCTCTCATAAAAATAGCATACGGTGGGTAGACAAATTACTGTTGGGCAATTGATAGAAAAGCACATAGTTATGTCATTATTCATGGCAATGATCATGTATATAGGCTCCATGACAAGTAGACCAACTCATGTTTGCATCTACTACTATTACTCCACCATCGACCATTATCCAACATGCATCTATAGTATTAAGTTCATGAGAGACAGAGTAACGCTTTAAGAAAGATGACATAATGTAGACAGAATAAAACCAAGCGATATGATTAAACGTCGTCATTTTACCCTTAGTATCAACAATACAAATACTTGCCTCCCTACCCCTTCTGTCACGAGGTGAGGACACCACAAGATTGAACCTACTACAAAGCACCTCTCCCACTGAAGATAAATCAATCTAGTTGGCCAAACCAAACAGAGAGATCAGAGAGAAATACAAAGCTATAAAAATCATGCATAATAAAGTTCTAAATTACTTTCAGTGAATAATCTGATCATAAACCCACAATTCATCGGATCCCAACAAACACACCGCAAAAGAAGATTACATCGGATCATTCTTCAAAGAGAACATTGTAATGAAGATCATAACAAAAGAGAGAGAGAGAGAGATAAGACGAAGCCATCTAGCTAATCACTATGGACCCGCAGGTCTATGCTAAACTACTCACACATCATCGCAGGTGCAACAAGGTCGATGTAGAAGCCCTCCATGATCGATTGCCCATCCGGCAGAGATCGGAAAAGGCCTCCAGATGGGATCACAGAAGAACAGTAGCTTGTGGCGATGGAAAAATGATTTTGGGTGGCTCTCAGTTGGTTTTGGGATTTATGGGAATTTATAGGCTTGGAATTAGGTCAAACGAAGCTATATGGGACCCAACAGCTCAGGTGGCACCCCTCCTGGGGGCACGCCGTGTGATCTTGTGGCTCTCTCGTATGTCTTCTGGCACCCCCCTAAGCTTCTAGGGTCCCTTCTGTTCCAGAAAAAATCACCGTAAAGTTTCATCATGTTTGGACTTCATTTGGTACTATTTTTCTATGAAACAGTAGAATAGGCAAAAATAGGAACTTGCACTGGACACTGAGTTAATAGGTTAGTTCCAAAAATGATATGAAATTATATATAAAGTAACTAGCATTGATAATATAATAGCATGAAACACAAAAAAATATAGATACGTTGGAGACGTATCAGCACGCCTGAGGCTCGGCCAAGGTGTTTGCGATAGACTGGGAGCGTGGGGGAGAAAATGAACGTGTCAAGAAGATTAAGAGGGGTGGATAGATCTGTTGTGTAGTGTTGGAGCGAGGAGGGAGCGACAGCTGTGGAGTTTACGTGTCCGATGCTCCGAGCTCGGGGCACGGTCGCCCAACGGTCCAAGGAGGAAGAGAGAGGGCTTGGGTTTTTTCCAGCCATCCCTGGGTACACGGGTGGACGGTTTGGACTTGCTTAGTTGGCTCAGCTTGGCGTGGATGACTGGCAAGGCACTGACAGTGCCATTAGGGCACTGTTGAGCGTGCTCTGGTGCTTTACCTGGACTCCAGGGGCACTTAGAGGCTATCAAAGTTGCTTAACACTATCCTGGGGTGGTGCTTGACTGAGGGGAAGAGCTGGAGACCAGGAATGTATGAGGGAGAGAGAGAAGATGCTTCTGCCCCTTGTCCAGAAGATATGATGCTAGCATTTGGGCATGATTTTGGTCAAATTTACCACTAAGGCTAGTTCAGAGTGTGCATCATTGTAGGAGGGAGCCGGAGCTCTGGTAAAAAATTTGGTGGCATTTGGAAATACTTTGCTTCACAAAATTTCAAAAACTAGATTCTGTATGAAGTGAAAAAGAGGAAGGAATCCATATCAAATTGATGATCTAGTAGCTGAAACTTGGTAGGATGGATATTTGACAACATTTAACCATCCATGTATTATTTCGGATTTTTTAGATACAAATCCATGTGTAAAAGTTTCAAACCATAGAAATGGGCAGAACTGAAATTTGTAGATCTAGGAATATTTTTGAGTATGACAATGAGTTGAAACCCTTATATACGGGAATTATATGTCCTGTGAGTCTCTCTATTTTTTCTCAAATAATTTTGAAATATTAAAATAATTTAAACCTATTAAAGACCATTTATGACCTTAAGAAAAAGCTTTTAAATAAAATAATATTATACTTTTTAAAATAATATTTTTGCGGTTCTGGGGTGTCCTATAACTAATAGGTTCAAAATATACTTTCGCAAAGTTTTTGCTCCGCTCAAATCAATGATTTATAGTTCAAATCAAGACCCAAGGGTTTTTGAAAACCTAAATTTGGAAAATGGCTTGATGCCAAAATATTTTATAAAGTAATTATTTGAAGGACCTAAACTCATGTCTTGATCAGTGGGAGAAGATTTGGAGTGAATATCTAAAGTAGACAGACCACATGATTTTTCCTAAGTCCTAGAGCGCTTTTATCAAGCAAGGAACCACAATTCAAATAAATCTGGGCTCAACATAATTGTATTCAACTAGGTCCAGGGTTACAAAATACAGGGTGTTATAGTCGGGGCCCCGTATGCATGCGGTTGCACCGCGCGCCTCACCACGATGCTTGTTACGTGCGGCACGGCGGAGTTACGTGCTACAAAAACTGTCATCCGGACGTGTCGATATTCCTGGCCGTCCAGCCTCCCCGTTTATTCCCGCGACCATTATAACCTAAGTATCTTCAACATTTCGACTGCGCCCCACAACACAACAAGTACACCCACGATGACACATACAGATAGGATATCTAGCGGCGCTCCAATGGAGTTCTGCTTGTATTCTGTGGTCATCCACGTGAGGGAGAATGACCTCTCGGTGGTGTACACCAATGACCCGGTTGTGGTGGAGGACTCCATCAACACCATGGAGCAGTTACTTGCTAAGGATGACAAATATAAAGTGGTCGGTTTCAACATCAAGTACACCGGCAGTTGTGCCGGGTTTGGTCATAAGGTTGTCGTCACCCTCTTTTGCATGCATCATCACATCCTCGTCTACCACTACTGCCTAGCCACAAGGTGTCACACCCTAGAATTTGGTTACAATTAGTTGCATAAGTATCCATGCATCATGCTTAGATTTGTTTGAATTTTGAATTGGGGATGTCCAAACCCTAGCACCAAATTAAATCAGTAGGTTCAAATAAAAAATTCTCAATGAACACAAAATGGCCTTCAGAAAAGTTCATCATTTTTGGAATGGATGAAAACTTCTGCCAAAAATGATGCACACATTTCTAGGACATCTCTAGATTTTTGAATGGATTCATTAAGTATTTGAATTGGAGCAACTAAATGCTATAAATATTATTTATTGCTCTAATAATTCTGGAATTATGTGTGGGGCACTAGAATAATGCATCTAGCATCCACAATAATTTCCAAAAGCCGCAAAAACAATTTGGTTAGCAAACCAAATTCAAAACAGAAGCAAAAATAGAAAAACAAATATGAAAAAGACAGAGAGAAGAGAGAGAACTTACCTGGCCTACCTGCTACAGTGGCCGACCTGCTAGGCCTAGCCTACTTCTCCCCTGTCGTCTTCCTCCTCTTGCTAGAGCAGGCAGACAGCTCGCTGTCGAGCGCACACACAGCCGCGGCCACCTCCTGCTTCGCGCTGGAGGTTCGTCCTCCTCCCTAACCCCGCGCCTGGAGAAGCCCGAGCCCCTGTAACGCCCACGATGCGGCTATATCTCCCACGTGTCGAGGCATGACTTAGAGGCATAACCGCATTGTAGGTATTGTCGCAAGAAGGGTCATCTTCACACAATCCCATGTAATGAACAAGAATGGGATAACGAGAGTTGGCTTACAATCGCCACTTCACACAATAAATAAATTAATTCATACAACATCCAAAATCCACACATAGACCAACTATGGTCAAATCCAAATGAAAATAAGATAACCCCAAATGCTAGATCCCCGATCGTCCCAACTGGGCTCCACTACTGATCATCAGGAAAAGAAACATAATAACGACCACGTTCCTCGTCGAACTCCCTCTTGAGCTCGGTTGCGTCACCTGCACTGGCATCGTCGGCACCTGCAACTGTTTTGGTAGAATCTGTGAGTCACGAGGACTCAACAATCTCACACCCGCGAGATCAAGACTATTTAAGCTTATAGGAAAGGATGGTGTAAAGAGGTGGAGCTGCAGCAGGCACTAAGCATATATGGTGGCTAACATACGCAAAAGAGAGCGAGAAGAGAAGCAACGCAACGGTCGCGAAGCTAGAAGTGATCAAGAAGTGATCCTGAAACTACTTACGTTCATGCATAACTCAAACCGTGTTCACTTCCCGGACTCCGCCGAAAAGAGACCATCACGGCTACACACACGGTTGATGTATTTTAAATTAATTCAAGTGACAAGTTCTCTACAACCGGACATTAACAAATTCCCATCTGCCTCATAACCGCGGGACGGCTTTCAAAAGATAATACCCTGCAGGGGTGTCCCAACTTATCCCATTATAAGTTCTCACGGTCAACGAAGGATAAACCTTCTCCCGGGAAGACCCGATCAGTCTCGGAATCCCGGTTTACAAGACATTTCGACAATGGTAAAACAAGACCAGCAAAGCCACCCGAATGTGCCGACAAATCCCGATAGGAGCTGCACATATCTCGTTCTCAGGGCACACCGGATAAGTGAAGCATACAGGTACCAACGTAACCCAAGTTGCCAAGGGACGGTCCCGCACGGTGCTCTAGTTTGGACCAGCACTCAGAGGAACACCGGCCCGGGGGTTTAAATAAAGATGACCCTCGGGCTCGCGAAAACCCAAGGGAAAAAGGCTTAGGTAGGCAAATGGTAAAACCAAGGTTGGGCCTTGCTGGAGGAGTTTTATTCAAGGCGAACTGTTAAGGGGGTCCCATAAATCACCCAACCACGTAAGGAACGCAAACTCAAGGAACATAATACCGGTATAACGGAAACTAGGGCGGCAAGAGTGGAACAAAACACTAGGCATAAGGCCGAGCCTTCCACCCTTTACCAAATATATAGATGCAATAATTAAATAAGAGATATTGTGATATTCCAAAAATATCCATGTTCCAACATGGAACCAACTTCAACTTCACCTGCAACTAGCAACGCTATAAGAAGGGCTGAGCAAAAGCGGTAACTTAGCCAAACAACAGTTTGCTAGGTAAAGATGGTTAGAGGCTTGACATGGCAATATGGGAGGCATGATATAGCAAGTGGTAGGTAGCGCAGCATCGCAATAGAACGTCAACTAGCAAAGCAAAGATAGAAGTGATTTCGAGGGTATGGTCATCTTGCCTGCAAGGTTCTCAGAGTTGTCGAAAGCTTGATCCTCGTAAGCGTACTCAACAGGTTCCTCGTTCACGAACTCGTCTCCCGGCTCTACCCACAACAAGAACACAAGCAATGGAACCACAATCAATCACGGTAAATGCACAAGCAACATGATGCAAAACATGCATGATATGCGAGATGTGGTATGCGATGCATATGCGTGCTCCGGAAGAAAAAGGATGAACAAGGCAGTAACTTGGCAAATCAAGTATGCCAATGGAAAGATGAGATGATTTCGGTCGAAATCGATATAAAGATCACCGGAAATGGATGCACGGTTTGCAAATGGCAAGGGAAACAAGAATGACACGATTCTGCGATTAACAGCATGATAGCACTTAGAATACCACAAGTAACTATGCTACAACACTCCAACATAGCAACAAAGCACATGGCAGTAATCTACAGGAGATGCTTGACAAAAGATGAACACTGAGCTACGGCTAGATCACACAATAACAGGTTCAAACAAGCATGGCAAAAGTGCAAAAGATAGGACCACAGACTTGGTGAAATTACTGGACATGGCTGAAACAGCATCAGGTAGCAATGTTTAGAGCAAGCAACTAACATTCTACAGGAACTTAACATAGCAGAACAAGGCATGGCATGAATCTACTAAATACATAGAACAAAAGTCTCTTACTGACCATGAGCCAAAAATGATCAAAAGATATGATGGCACCCATGTAAACATAGCAAGTTTTGTTAACAGGTTCTCAGACTTAGCGGAAAACAGTGCATGGCAGAAACAGTATTATGAAGGCATCTTTGTGAGCTTGATTCCCTCACCACAAAGCAATACATGACAAAACAAGCATACCTACAGCAAGATGGAATGTTTATGAAGTTAACCATGGCAAGAGCAAGTACATAGCATGTATGGATCAACTACAACAACCTTGGCAATGTAGAATATCATGTTAACAATCTGCCAGAAATATTTTATAGCAAAAGTAGAGCAAGATTAAGACATGCTATGGCACTCCATAATTTCAAACAAGGGTATAGATGGATAGAGCACAACTATATGTACAAAACATCCTTACCGAACATAACCAAAAGGAGCATGGAACTCTCTGTAGACACATGGATACATAGCAACAAAATAACAGCAGTAACAGACTTAGCAAAATCCCAAGTCTGAAAACAGAAACATCACGAAGCCTAGTTTGCATGCTTGTGCTGGTCACCACATAGATCACAAAAATACATGGCATACACCTCTGTAAGGATGGAATGTCATAGATCAAAACACATGTAGAGCTCATACTCATAAGATGCACACATCAATTGCGACAAAAATAACAAATCACCAAGTTCTGATAAGTAACAGCAGTAAACAGCATATAGCACTCTTGCACCAGAGATTTGGGCATCCAGATGGACTGAAATGAACATGGCATAATGGAACAAAATTAAGAGCATCTCGAGACGAACATTTCGATATATCATGCGCGCAAAACAGAGCAGTATGCATGGAGTTATGATGCAATGAACAGAGCCACAGAATGCAATATCTTCAGCACTTAGAGAATTTCGGGAGGGGGAAAGTCAACCTTCGTGGATCAGATCTGGATCGGGCCGCCGGAGATCGGGCTCGCCGGAGCTCGCGCCGGAGCAGAGGCGGCGGCCGGCGGAGGAGAGGAGGGAGACGGTGAGGGAGAGCTCGGGGGAGACGGGGCCACGGCGACGCGGTCATCGCCGGAGGCAGCGACGGGACGGCGGGGAGGCGGCGGCGAACTCCCGCGGGCGGAGGCAGCGACAGGCGCGGTGGCGCCGAGGCGGCGCCGGAGACGGGAGGCGGGGGAGGCGCACGGGCTCGGGGCGACCGGGCCGCGGGGGCCGGTCGTGGGCCTCGCGGGCCTGCGGCGACGGTGGCGCCCACGTGGCGGCTGCGGATAGGCCCGGGGCGGCGGCGAGATTTCGTCCGGCTCAGGCGGACGTGTCCGGCGGCGCGGGGTGGAAGAGACTAGGGTTTGATCCGGGATTTCGGAGGGGGAGGTGTTTTTATAGGTAGGGGGAGCTAGGAGACTCCAAATGGAGTGCGGTTTTCGCCCACACGATCGTGATTGAACGACCTAGAGCATGGAAGGGACTTAGGTGGGTTTTGGGCTGTTTGGAGGTTTTTTTGCTGCAACACACAAAAGGACTTTACGGTTACCCGGTTAACCGTTGGAGCATCAAACGACCTCCAAATGGAACGAAACTTGACAGATGGTCTACCGGTGGTGTACCAAGGCCACTTGGCAAACCTCGGTCCATTCCAAGAACGTTTAACACCCGCTCATGAAAAAAACAAGAGGGACGCGCCGGTGCATGTGGGAGTGTCGGATTGCAAAACGGACAACGGGGAAAATGCTCGGACGCAAGAGACGAACACGTATGCAAATGAGATGCACATGATGACATGATATGAGATGCATGGCATGAACAAAATGCAAAACGAAAAACAAAACCCAACCACGGAGGGAATATCATAACACATAGCCGAAAATGGCAAGAGTTGGAGTTACAAATATGAAAAGTTACATCCGGGGTGTTACAGCCCCCTCTCACTTCTCCCTCGCTCTAGCCCCCTCCCCCTCTCGGTTCTGTGCTCACCGAGAGGAGTCCTGATATGTCTCCAACGTATCTATAATTTTTGATTGTTCCATGCTATTATATTATCTGTTTTGGATGTTTAATGGGCTTTATTATGCACCTTTATATTATTTTTAGGACTAACCTATTAACCGAAGGCCCAGTGCAAATTGCTGTTTTTTTGCCTATTTCAGTGTTTCGCAGAAAAGGAATATCAAACGGAATGAAACCTTCGCGAGAATCGTTTTTGGAACAAACGCAATCCAGGAGACTTGGAGTGGACGTCAAGGAAGCAACGAGGCGGCCACGAGGTAGGAGGGCGCGCCCAGGGGGGTAGGCGCGCCCCCCACCCTCGTGGCTCCACCGACCTACTTCTTTCACCTATATATACTCATATACCCTGAAAACATCCAGGAGCACCACGAAACCCTATTTCCACCGCCACAACCTTCTGTACCCGTGAGATCCCATCTTGGGGCCTTTTCCGGCGCTCTACCGGAGGGGGAATCAATCACGGAGGGCTTCTACATCAACACCATAGCCTCTCCGATGATGTGTGAGTAGTTTACCGCAGACCTTCGGGTCCATAGTTATTAGCTAGATGACTTCTTCTCTCTCTTTGGATCTCAATACAAAGTTCTCCTCGATTCTCTTGGAGCTCTATTCGATGTAATTCTTTTTGCGGTGTGTTTGTCGAGATCCGATGAATTGTGGGTTTATGATCAAGATTATCTATGAACAATATTTGATTCTTCTCTGAATTCTTATATGCATGATTTAATATCTTTGCAAGTCTCTTCGAATTATCAGTTTGGTTTGGCCTACTAGATTGATCTTTCTTGCAATGGGAGAAGTGCTAAGCTTTGGGTTCAATCTTGCGGTGTCCTTTCCCAGTGACAGCAGGGGCAGCAAGGCACGTATTGTATTGTTGCCATCGAGGATACAAAGATGGGGGTTATATCATATTGCTTGAGTTTATCCCTCTACATCATGTCATCTTGCCTAATGCGTTACTCTGTTCTTATGAACTTAATACTCTAGATGCATAGTCGAATGCCCGTGCGTTGCCACGGATATAAAATAAAATGTAGATGTTATGATTATATATTTGTTTTAATTAAAAATGTGTGTAGAAGATGGCAGTACATGATTTTCATTCATGTCCACTTGCTGCATTGCTTCAAGTCAGCCTGTGTGTTTCGTTAGGCACCCTTTTCTTGCATGCAACAAAAATGATATATTTCTCCCTTCCCTCTTGCCCCACCACCATTCTCTTCATCCACCCTTACTCTAGCATTGTTGGTGCTAGTCATGGACTCATAGTTGTTGTTCCTAATGGTTACACATATTCTTGCACCACTATATGCTTCTTGCCACATCTTGGACGCATATATCGCTCGCATCAAATTCTGACCGAAACATCATGCAATTATAGTGCACAACTATCAAATCCAAGCAGAGAAGGCTTAATGTCAAAGGGTGTAAAATTGGACTGGGTTTTTGGGATGTCTTCTTGACGAACAAATCTGACAGTAGCCAAAGCAACCACTACGGGACAATTCATTTCCTCAATTTCACCCTTCACGTCTGCTCCCCGACTCTATTTTCACTCTCTTTGTTACAACACATGATTCTCCATTATGACCTGAGAACTAACAAGAGACATTAAGTGAAACACATTAACATGAATGTCAACTCTGCCAACAAATATTTAGTTATACTTGGGCAATGATCAAATTCACCTCCGGCTCCAAACCAATTAAGGCATAGGGCAAAATTTAACAAGGACACTAAATATTACAAGCTACAACAGGGGATCGCTAGTTTCATCTCAGTCCCAATAGCCTCCAGCACCCAGCCGAAACAGGCTGAGCCACCATCTTCTTTATCTCCGGTGGCTACAGAATAGCAAAAGGATAGAGCGCTATTGATTACATGGCTGTTTCAGCAAACTGCGACATGAAAAATGATGTTATTCGCTCATGCTTCCTACTCTGCCAATTACGACCATATCGTACCCATGAAATCACTTAATGTAGTGGAACTCCTTTTCTGTGACAACTTTGCAAGAAGTCAAATATGTATTCTTCCTCCTTTTTTGTACTCCACCATCATGTGTCACCATCTTCTTCAAATCCGGTGAACCGTCTAGTGATTCTCATAATCATCTGCTGATAGACACCTCAGTGATACTATGGCTAAAGATGTGTGCATGTCGTTATAGACATATACATATCCTCACTTTGGAATAGCATAGAGGTAGACATCAACACGTTGCATGGAACAAAGTTTTCTATTTGAGAAAGAAGCAAACATATTTAAGACCGCCCATAACAAATGCCAGTAATTTCCGCGCTTTAAAATCAACAACGCGTCGGTGAATCATCTAGAAAGTTATATGCTCATTATATTGTGTTTCCTACAAATACACAACAATTCTTCCAGTATCATTGTTAGATATGTGCTACTGTTAGTTGGCATATCAAATTAATACTAAGACATCTATGGTGCCACGGGTCCCTACGATGGTGTGGACGGGCCCCTTTTCCATGGCGGTACTCCGCAGCCCGCACACTCGGCGCCATCGCCCTCGCAGTGCCGCGCGGATGACACATACCCACCCGTCGTCCACGTACGCCCAGCCACTGCCGAGATTCTCCAAGATGGAGTTTGCGACCTACGACGGCACCGTTGACCCCTTGAATTGGCTCAACCAATGCGACCAATTTTTCAGGGGGCAGCGCACGCTCGCGTCCGACCGCACCTGGATCGCCTCCTATCATCTACAGGCGCCGCCCAGACATGGTATTACGCCCTCGAGCAGGACGAGGGCGGCATGCCACCATGAGAGCGTTTCCGTGATCTGTGCCTCTTGCGCTTTGGTCCGCCTATACGCGGGAGCCGTCTGGCGGAGCTTGGGCGCCTTCCATTCCTCACCATAGTGCAAGACTATGCCGACCACTTCCAGGCACTGTCGTGCCACGCCCCCGGCGTTTCGGCTCGTCCGGCGTTTCGGCTCGTCAGTGGGCTGAGCTCTTCGTCGGCGGCCTACAGGACCTCCAGACGGCCATGTACTACGCCCGCGCGTTCGAGCGCCGCGCGGTGGCCATCCATCAGGCGTCACCGCCCCGGGCCGCCACCCTGGCCAGAAGTTCCCACGCAGGGTCGGCCTGCTCAGGCTTCCGCAGCGCCCCTTGCCGCGACCGCGGCGCGCCCGTTCCGCCGGCTCACCTCGGCCGAGCAACTCGAGCGTCGCCGCCAAGGGTTGTGCTTCAACTGTGACGAGCCCTACGTGCCCGGCCATGTCTGCCCGCGACTCTTCTACCTGGAGGCTGCGGACTACATTGAGGAGGACACCACCGCCGCCGGGCTCGGCGACCTGCCCGCCCCAGCTGACGCAGAGGTGTTTGGCGCCTGTTGATCACCTCGAGGAATTCCGCAAGCGCTTCCCCGCCTTCCAGCTCGAGGACGAGCTGTTTGTGCAGGCGGGGAGAGATGTTATGGCCGGCATATACTACAGCCCAGGCAGTTAGGGGCCTGGCCCAGTTATCTTATCGTTATTAGGGGCTTAGCCCAGTTATCGTATTTGGAGATTATATAAACTCATGTAAGGACTCGTTTGAGGTCAAGCAGAAGCAATCATATTTGCTCGGCTTCCTGAAGGGAGCCGGAAGACCTAACCCTAGCCGCCGCCTCCTGCGCCCTCTCTCTCGCGCGCGACGGCGCCCCAGCGCCGGCGACCTCGCCTTCCTCCACGTCAAGCCTCCTTCCACCCCTACAACCTACGAGCTAGACCAGGAGTAAACTCACTAAACTACAAATACAAGAACAAAGCATGTCCATATCTCCGTACAAAAGACATAATGCAGTACATGTATCAGTTCGGATACACATGCTTCAGTCAACTTGACCATGACTAACTCCGTGGTCATTTTATCCTACAATTCAGCATGGCCGGAAGTGCACTCATTTTAAACTACGTCAGCTCTCGCGGAAAAGGAAAAATCACTCTGAACTTTTTTTCCTAGCATTTAAAAAAAAGAGATGTGGATTTCATCAATGGTCATGATTCTTCTCAGGATTATGGGACATATTAAACAGACAAGCTTCACATGGTAAAAAGCTCACAGAAAAGGGTATTAACATTTGTATGTATGTGAAAACCGATTCAGATTGCTAATTATAATGTGAACCTTTCGTGAAGCAACGTGATCAGCACTTCATGAGCTGCAGCTAAATCATGTATGGTGTTTAGTGTCCTTCATAAATCAGTCTATAATTCTGCCTAGTAAATTTTAACACCATTTGGTAGATCATGCAGGAGAAAAATTGCAAGTGTACAGTAAAGTTAGGCCATAATTCTGCCCAGTAAAGTTAGGCCAGAATTCTGCCCAGTAAAGTTAGGCCATAATTTTGCACAGTAAAGTTAGGCCATAATTCTGCCTAGTAAAGTTAGGCCAGAATTCTGCCCAGTAAAGTTAGGCCATAATTTTGCACAACAGTGCAGTATTACTAAAGAATAAGGCACCCCATAACTAAACAGAAAACACAGAACAAAGCAGAAAGAGACAACTAAAGAGGCACATACCTAGCATAATGTACTGACATTATAGTTACAGAAGCATAATTGTATAAACTTGGGCTTTGGCAAGATAAGCAGGTATGCCCATTGAGAAAAACATGTAGCAAGCTTCCATCTACCACCAAGCATCACATTTAATTGGCACATTAAAATTCTTTGGAGCTATACCAAGGATAATCACGTCTTTATCTAGCGTCTACCCAGTTTCAGTAAATTAAAATAGGCTGATTGTTATGGTCTTGTATGTTGTCACCTGGACCAAATCCCATCATGTTTTTGTATGGAGGACGATGCAAAAAATGCAGGAGAGAGAAACACAAGTTATATTTGAGTAGCAGTGTTATAAAAATTTGCTCAGGAGAGAGAAACAAATAAATCTAATTTTGGCAATCCAGTACAGACAATATTTATGGGTAATTACTAATTTCATGTCCCATATGTATTATATCGCGTAGTATGAAGAAACAAAGTCAAGCACTTACGAGAGCCTTTGGTGCAGTGAAATTTTGAGTGGGAGTCTGTATTATTACAGTTTTGTACCATCCAAATGACAGCCCCGTAAATCAGCTCCAGCCAACACACACCTTTGCTTTTTTTTGAGGAATACACACACCTTTGCTTCCACAGCTCAATAGCTCATGCATAACCACATACCCGGGGATTCAAATCAACCTACAAGAATACTAATCCATTAAAACTTCATGCAGAGTAAGAAGAAAATTAGTCAGATCCAAGATGACACCAAACCGAATTGGTTAGGATGTGTGTCAATGCTTCGTGGCTTCGCCCGCCATCACCGAGCTACCAAAATCACAAGGCTACTGCTCGCATTTCACAAACACATCATATTACAATCACATGTCTCATTTGGACGCCAC
Organism: Triticum aestivum; assembly: GCF_018294505.1. Lineage (NCBI taxonomy): Eukaryota > Viridiplantae > Streptophyta > Magnoliopsida > Poales > Poaceae > Triticum > Triticum aestivum. Next base: position 117,493,574 of record NC_057799.1, read on the forward strand.
TCAAAACGCCCATGAAAGTAAACCAGATCAGCACAAAAACAGAACCAAATCAAGCATAGATGCAAGAGAGAAAGGGATTTCGTCCTACCGCCAGATCGTAGGAAGTCGAGCCGTCGCCTCTCAGTCGAGGACGGCGCTCCAGTGGAGGTGAAAGCCGCCGCCTGGCGGATCAGCAGCCTTCCATCCAGGTCGGCCCACACGGAAGGGGACAACGACGGCGCGCCGGCTCGTCGTTGGTGGCACACCAGCGAAGGTCGCGTCGCGTACCCGAACCCAACAGCAGCATGCATTGCCGGTGCCGCAACGGCACGGGGAGCAGGTGTGCGGAGGAGCTCGGCACCATATCAACGGAGAGTGGGAGAGCAGATCGGTGTGGCAGCATGAGAGCAGATCGGCGGCTGCGGCTGCGGTTGGGAAGAAGTACAGGGTGGGAGAGACGGACGTGGTGTGCGTGGGCTTTGGGTGGATAGATCGTGGGCAAAAGGGCCTATTGAACGCAAAAAAGCAGGGTCGATCGTGTGCTGGTTTTGCTGCGTAGATCGTGCGACGGGAGGTCGAACCATTGTTTTTTTCTTTGCCCATGTTGTGTGTAGACCGTACGAGGTGGGGAGGGAGGTGTTGATTGAACCGCTTGGTTCCCTTGTTTACTTGTCTCTGGTTTTTAGAGGGTCGATCGTGTGCTGGTTTTTAGAGGGATTGAAAAAAAATCGGTGGGAGAACTTGGGTGGGAAAGCTAGCGATAGGTCGAACCATCGAAGGAGGTCAAACCATCACGACGTTTGATCCTCCTTTAATAGTAGAGATGCTGGATAGCGGTCGATGTGTGGAGTAATAGTAGTAAATGCAGAATCGTTTCGGTCTACTTGTCACAGACGTGATGCATATATACATGATTATGCCTAGATATTCTCATAATTATGCGCTTTTCTATCAATTGCTCGACAGTAATTTGTTCACCCACCGTAGAATATGCTATCTTGAGAGAAGCCACTAGTGAAACCTATGACCCCCGGGTCTATCTTCCATCATATTATTTTCCAATCAACTAACTATTTTTATCGTCGTTTATTTTGCAATCTTTACTTTCCAATCTATACAACAAAAATACCAAAAATATTTATCTTATTATCTTTACCAGATCTCACTTTTGCAAGTGGCCGTGAAGGGATTGACAACCCCTTTATCGCGTTGGTTGCAAGGTTCTTGATTGTTTGTGCAGGTACGAGGGATTTGCGTGTAGTCTCCTACTGGATTGATACCTTGGTTCTCAAAAACTGAGGGAAATACTTACGCTACTTTGCTGCATCACCCTTTCCTCTTCAAGGGAAAACCAACGCATGCTCAAGAGGTAGCAAGAAGGATTTCTGGCGCCGTTGCCAGGGAGGCTTACACCAAGTCAAGTATAGATTTGATCTCCCGCCAACGTGCGATTTCTGGCGCCGTTGCCGGGGAGATCTACGCACAAGTCAAGACATACCAAGTACCCATCACAAACTCTTCTCCCTCGCATAACATTATTTGCCATTTGCCTCTTGTTTTCCTCTTCCCCACTTCACCTTTGCCGTTTCATTCGCCCTCTTTTGCCGTCCGTCTCTTTTCGTTTGCTTCTTGTGTGTCCGCGTGTTCGATCGTTTGTTTCGTCGTCATGGCTAGTCCTTCTATCATTGTTAGTACTCCCGATCATGAAGTTCTTAATTTTAAACAAAGGGAGGGAGAAAATCTAAAAGATGCTTGGCATAGAATTTGCAATGCTCAGAATAGATCTACTAGGAAGCAATCTACTTCCGTTCTTCTTCGCAATTTTCATGTAGGCATCACTCCTTGGAACAGATATATTCTTGATACCATTACCGGAGGGAATTTCTTGGGTAGCCATACTTTTGATTCTTATAATGCTATGTTAGATTTGTTTGGTCCACCACCTCTTTTGGTTAATGGAACTGTTTTAACTTTGGAACGTGTGATGCAAAGGCTTGAAATTATTGAAAATAAAGTTGCCACTGTAGAGTTGATTGAAAATTTGGATAAGAAGATCCACAACCAAATTACCCAATACGGATCTAAGGCAGGAGTTGCTCTTAATTTTTTTAAAGAAAAGGAACCCATAGTTAACGAAATGATAGATCAAGATTCCACAAGAATTGATAAACTTGAGGATATTATTACCAACTTAGGGTCTGCCTTTTCTCCCGTGAAAAATACCCCAAATCCTCCTCCTACTAAAGTTGCCAAGTTTATGTATGTGCCTAAAAATAAAGGTGAATCTTCTAGTAAGGAAAATGCGGATCTCAAATCAATAAGTGTTCACCCCAACTTTTTCGCTATCATTAAGGAACCTTTTGCTAAAAATGAATTTCTTGATTTCTTGCCTAGGAGTTTGATCATTAATAAAAAGAAGGAAACTCCTAAGGGTTATAAGTGTTCTATTGAAGAATTGCCAACCAAAGATGATAATACCTAGATCTATTCTTGTTTTTATGCCTATCTAGGGGCGTTAAACGATAGTGCTTGTTGGGAGGCAACCCAATTTTATTTTTGTTTCTTGCCTTTTGTTTCTGTTTAGTAATAAATAATTCATCTAGCTTCTGTTTAGATGTGTTTTTATGTTTTAATTAGTGTTTGTGCCAAGTAGAACCAATAGGATCTTCTTGGGTGATAGTTGTTTGATCTTGCTGAAAAAGACAGAAACTTTGCGCTCACGAAAATAGTTGTTAAAATTCACCAGAACGTGATAAATTGCCAATTCTTTTTGCAGTAGATCAATATACAAATTATCCAGGTTTTCCTAGTTTTTCAGATTTTTTTAAGTTCCATAAGTATTCGAACAAATCTGATTTCTACAAACTGTTCTGTTTTTGAAAGATTCTGTTTTTCGTGTGTTGTTTGCTTATTTTGATGAATCTATGGCTAATATCGGGGGGTATGAACCATAGAGAAGTTGGAATACAATAGGTTTAACACCAATATAAATAAAGAATGAGTTCATTACAGTACGTTAAGGTGGTGGTTTGTTTTCTTATACTAACGGAGCTCATGAGATTTTTCTATTGAGTTTTGTGTTGTTAAGTTTTCAAGTTTTGGGTAAAGATTTGATGGATTTTGGAACAAGGAGTGACAAGAGCCTAAGCTTGGGGATGCCCAAGTCACCCCATGGTAAAATTCAAGGACAACCAAAAGCCTAAGCTTGGGGATTCCCCGGAAGGCATCCCCTCTTTCGTCTTCGTCTATCGGTAACTTTACTTGAGGCTATATTTTTATTCACCACATGATATGTGTTTTGCTTGGAGCGTCTTGTATGATTTGAGTCTTTGGTTTTTAGTTTGCCACAATCATACTTGCTGTACACACCTTTTGGAGAGACACACACGAATCAGAATTTATTAGAATACTCTATGTGCTTCACTTATATCTTTTGAGCTAGATAATTTCGCTCTAGTGCTTCACTTATATCTTTTTAGAGCACGGTGGTGGTTTTATTTTATATAAATTATTGATCTCTCATGCTTCACTTATATTATTTTGAGAGTCTTATAGAACAACATGGTAATTTGCTTTGGCTATAAAATTAGTCCTAATATGATGAGCATCCAAGATGGGTATAATAAAAACTATCATATAAAGTTCATTGAATACTATGAGAAGTTTGATTCTTTATGATTGTTTTGAGATATGAAGATGGTGATATTAGAGTCATGCTAGTTGAGTAGTTGTGAATTTGAGAAATACTTGTTCTAAAGTTTGTGATTCCCGTAGCATGCACGTATGATGAACCGTTATGTGATGAAGTCAGAGCATGATTTATTTATTGATTGTCTTCCTTATAAGTGGCGGTCGGGGACGGGCGATGGTCTTTCCTACCAATCTATCCCCCTAGGAGCATGCGCGTAGTACTTCGTTTCAATAACTAATAGATTTTTTCAATAAGTATGTGAGTTCTCTATGACTAATGTTGAGTCCATGGATTATACGCACTCTCACCCTTCCACCATTGCTAGCTTCTCTAATACCGCGCACCTTTCGCCGGTATCATACACCCACCATATAACTTCCTCAAAACAGCCACTATACCTACCTATTATGGCATTTCCATAGCCATTCCGAGATATATTGCCATGCAACTTTCCACCGTTTCGTCTATTATGACACGCTCCATCATTGTCATATTGCTTTACATGATCATGTAGTTGACATCGTATTTGTGGCAAAGCCACCTTTATAATTCTTTCATACATGTCACTCTTGATTCATTGCACATCCCGGTACACCGTCGGACGCATTCACATAGAGTCATATTTTGTTGAGTTGTAATTCTTGAGTCGTAAGTAAATAAAAGTGTGATGATCATCATTATTAGAGCATTGTCCCAAGTGAGGAAAGGATGATGGAGACTATGGTCCCCCCACAAGTCGGGATGAGACTCCGGACAAAAAGAAAAAGAAAAAGAAAAAAAGAGGCCATAAAAAAAGAGAAAAAGGCCCAAACAAAAAAAATTTAAAAAAAGAGAGAAAAAAGAGAAGGGACAATGTTACTATCCTTTTACCACACTTGTGCTTCAAAGTAGCACCGTGATCTTCATGATAGAGAGTCTCCTATGTTGTCACTTTCATATACTAGTGGGAATTTTACATTATAGAACTTGGCTTGTATATTCCAATGATGGGCTTCCTCAAAATGCCCTAGGTCTTCGTGAGCAAGCGAGTTGGATGCACACCCACTTAGTTTCTTTTGTTGAGCTTTCATACACTTATAGCTCTAGTGCATCCGTTGCATGGCAATCCCTACTCACTCGCATTGATATCTATTGATGGGCATCTCCATCGCCCGTTGATATGCCTAGTTGATGTGAGACTATCTTCTCCTTTTTGTCTTCTCCACAACCGCCATTCTATTCCACATATAGTGCTATGTCCATGGCTCACGCTCATGTATTGCGTGAAGATTGAAGAAGTTTGAGAACATCAAAAGTATGAAACAATTGCTTGGCTTGTCATCGGGGTTGTGCATGATTTAAATATTTCGTGTGATGAAGATAGAGCATAGCTAGACTATTTGATTTTTTAGGGATGACTTTCTTTGGCCATGTTATTTTGAGAAGACATGATTGCTTTGTTAGTATGCTTGAAGTATTATTATTTTTATGTCAATATTAAACATTTGTCTTGAATCTTTCGGATCTGAACATTCATGTCACAATAAAGAAAATTACATTGAGAATTATGCTAGGTAGCATTCCACATCCAAAATTCTGTTTTTATCATTTACCTACTCGAGGACGAACAGGAATTAAGCTTGGGGATACTTGATACGTCCCCAACGTATCTATAATTTTTGATTGTTCCATGCTATTATATTATCTGTTTTGGATGTTTAATGGGCTTTATTATGCACCTTTATATTATTTTTGGGACTAGCCTATTAACCGAAGGCCCAGTGCAAATTGCTGTTTTTTTGCCTATTTTAGTGTTTCGCAGAAAAAGAATATCAAACGGAATGAAACCTTTGCGAGGATCGTTTTTGGAACAAACGCAATCCAGGAGACTTGGAGTGGACGTCAAGGAAGCAAGGAGGCAACCACGAGGTAGGAGGGCGCGCCCCTACCCTCGTGGGCCCCTCGTGGCTCCACCGACCTACTTCTTTCACCTATATATACTCATATACCCTGAAAACATCTAGGAGCACCACGAAACCCTATTTCCATCGCCGCAACCTTCTGTACCCGTGAGATCCCATCTTGGGGCCTTTTCCGGCGCTCCGCCGGAGGGGGAATCGATCACGGAGGGCTTCTACATCAACACCATAGCCTCTCCGATGATGTGTGAGTAGTTTACCACAGACCTTCGCGTCCATAGTTATTATCTAGATGGCTTCTTCTCTCTCTTTGGATCTCAATACAAAGTTCTCCTTGATTCTCTTGGAGATCTATTCGATGTAATTCTTTTTGCGGTGTGTTTGTCGAGATCCGATGAATTGTGGGTTTATGATCAAGATTATCTATGAACAATATTTGATTCTTCTCTGAATTCTTATATGCATGATTTAATATCTTTGCAAGTCTCTTCAAATTATCAGTTTGGTTTGGCCTACTAGATTGATCTTTCTTGCAATGGGAGAAGTGCTTAGCTTTGGGTTCAATCTTACGGTGTCTTTCCCAGTGACAGCAGGGGCTGCAAGGCACGTATTGTATTGTTGCCATCGAGGATAAAAAGATGGGGGTTATATCATATTGCTTGAGTTTATCCCTCTACATCATGTCATCTTGCCTAATGCGTTACTCTGTTCTTATGAACTTAATACTCTAGATGCATGCTGGATAGCGGTCGATGTGTGGAGTAATAGTAGTAGATGCAGAATCGTTACTGTCTACTTGTCACGGACGTGATGCCTATATACATGATCATGCCTAGATATTCTCATAATTATGCGCTTTTCTATCAATTGCTCGACAATAATTTGTTCACCCACCGTAGAATATGCTATCTTGAGAGAAGCCACTAGTGAAACCTATGGCCCCCGGGTCTATCTTCCATCATATTATTTTCCTATCAACTAGCTATTTTTTATCATCGTTTATTTTGCAATCTTTACTTTCCAATCTATACAACAACAATGCCAAAAATATTTATCTTATTATATTTATCAGATCTCACTTTTACAAGTGGCCGTGAAGGGATTGACAACCCCTTTATCGCGTTGGTTGCAAGGTTCTTGATTGTTTGTGCAGGTACGAGGGATTTGCGTGTAGTCTCCTACTGGATTGATACCTTGGTTCTCAAAAACTGAGGGAAATACTTACGCTACTTTGCTGCATCACCCTTTCCTCTTCAAGGGAAAAACAACGCATGCTCAAGAGGTAGCAAGTCCGTCGCCGCTGTCCACCATTCGCGCAGCCACCGAGCCCTCCTCGCCCACTGTCCGTGTCCAGAAGCTCCACCTCGGTGCCCTCAATCTCCTGGACGAGCCACATGCCGCCGGAAGCACTGCAACATCCCCATCGAGCCCGTCTTCAACCTCCCTATGCCGAGATCGCCTATGCCGCCCAGCTCGCTCCAATCCTCCTCCGAGCTCGCCGGCTGCACCGCCATGACCGCCGTGAGCAGCTGGCCCTGACCCCCTCTCTGTTCCTTCTGTTGCACACCGTAGCCACCGCCCCACGTACGTACGAACCGGCCGCCGCCTGCGCTCGCCGCCGCCGACGCTCCGGTGACCATTTGGTCCTGAGCGTGTGTCCACCGAGCTTGCCGCCCCGCGTTGAGCCTCGCTAGCGCCTCCCCTTGCCCGCTTGCACCCCGCAGCGTCACCCGCACACGTCACCGAGCCCCGCCGCTGCCTGAGCTCGTTGCCTCCTGACGGTGTCCTGGACTAGGGGGTATTCACCACGTCGTCTCCCGATCAGTTAGATTGGGCCGAAGACCCCCATGGCCGTATACTTATGGGCCAGTTCGGACAGCCTCTGCCGCATACAAGGAAGACTCCACAAGACTTGGCACCCAAGACAAGGACTCTCCTAAACCCTAGGCCTCCGGTGTCTTATATAAACCGAGGCCAGGCTAGTCAATGGACAATCTCATATTCATTACTACAATCTCGTGGTAGATACATGTACTATGTACTACACCCATATGAAAACAATCAAAAGCAGCATGTAGGGTATTATCTCATCAAGAGAGCCCGAAGCTGGGTAAAAACCCCGTGTCCATGTTACCATCGCTCCAAGACGTCTAGCTTAGGACCCCTACTACAAGATCCCCCGGTTTTGACACCGACATTGGTGCTTTCATTAAGAGCCTGTTGGGCGATCGTCGTGGATTGATGGAATAATCAGGTGATATTTTTTCAGTTAAATCTGTTCGCATGAACTACCTTGTTTTTGCAAAATTATGGTCATTGTTTCGTACTGCTCTATTTGCAGTTAAATTGAGACCAGAAAAGTATCCGACGTCTGGCACTACGTTAGATCCGCGCGTAGTTGAGTCACATGAGCGCGCACGCAACAGACTGTGGAAGATCAACACGGTAATTTTTTTCCATCAAACAACGCCCCAGCCGAGGAAACCACGCCCGAGTACTCCTCATGCGGCGCACGTGCGGCGGACAAGAGTTCGGCCCGATGGCCATCCAGGGAGATTCTCTCCCTTCTTTCTTTAATTCCTTTTTCCTTATTTTATTCTGACGCTTACACGGGCGCTGATCATCCACTAATGGTGTCCTTTACTTGCTAAAAGGAGCAGTACAATTGATTGCTAGTTCTACAGCCGGTCTCCACGGATATTGATGACTACTAGTCCAACTAGTACTACTACGTGTATACTAGATCACACGTGTAATCTCCAATTCCTCGTGATAATTGGAGTTATTTCAGTACAGATCGGTTTCTCTTATTTGCTGCGGTTTGCTACAGCCGTTGCCGCAACTACTCAGGATAATGCCAGGTTTTATTTTTCCTAGCTAACAGTTTACAATGCAAAATATCTTTCAATTGGTTTATACTGCATTATTGTTGCAGAGATATTCTACCAACGTTTGTACGTAACAGTGGCCTGCCCGGCCTCTCGCCGTCGCCAGACTGGCTGATCTTGGTCAACATCGTCATGCCACAACGCCGAGCGCGTTTTGCGCTGGCTTCGTGTGTCGCACGCAGCACTGGGTCCCAAAGAGTACGCAAGCCTAGCACGGCCAGTACCGCGTAAACCCGAGCACGCTCTGCACAGACGGCAGCATCATCAGAGGGGAGTTCTTTCCTTTTTCTCTTTACGATATTTCCTTCTTTCCTTTTTTTAATTAATTCAGCATGTATGGTCACTACCATCCATCAGCGGTGTTTTCGGCCGCATACGTGCTGGTCTCTGCACCATGGCCTTTGAGGTCCGATTGAACAGTGTAAACTAACTTTGCACTGGTGTTTTGTTAGAGTATCTGGACTTTTTGTCCGCAGTCTGACAAACGCCGCATCTACAACCGGATTTGCCCTATAAAATATAGGTCATCGACCTCGACTGCGTCACACGGTCACTTCGGCAGGCCGATGTCGTCGTCCCAATCGGCATAAATCGGCCCGCGTGATCACTTTGTTAGTCAAAATTGCCATACCGGTAGGCTCGGTTGCCTCGGGGATTTCGGCATCGTTGAGAGAGCTCTACCTCATCGAATGTTCGGCACACAGGCCATTTTTTCTTTTATTACTCACTTTGCATAAATTATTAATTATGCAACATTTTATTATTATTATTATTATTACTATTTTCTCCCGCTCGCACTATTTTCTGTGTACAGATAAATGATCCGGGTTGGGCAGCGCTGTCACCTCGGCGTACCAATATACCACGTCACCTCGGCTAGACCGGGGCTTCGTCATCACTTCATTAACCCACGCCAGAGACTTCGGTGTCACACTGCCGGCCTGCTCCACCGCCTCGGTCGGACTGGGGTTCCACCTCGCCACATTGGCCGTACCATGTCGCCACTTCGGAGTGCCGAGCTCTTCGCTCGGCCACATCGGGCTTGGGGGCTGAGACCTTGTCCCGCACCAAGCTCGGACCGCGTCATCAATGCCGAACACATTAACCAGCTAAGTCGCTTTGACGCTCAAAAACTCCCAGTTTTAAATTTTGTTCGATTCGACCAAGCGTTATACCTTTTTGGCAAAAAGTGGCTTGTGAAAGACTTCCTTGTCGAAACTTTGTTTGTGACACACAAATTCAAATACCCCGTTTACTTGGGGGCTTCTTTTGTGAAGCTTTTCCTCTTGCATATGATTATACTTGTACGGCTTCGTTCCTTGTTTGTGTATTACGCCACAATATGCACCATGTTGACTTAAGTGTTCCCCAAGCTAGGTTGCCTCGCTCCTGTGTTTACCCCTACATTCCCGATTGTTCGGCTAGGGAGTAAAGGGAGCACCTCTGCGATTGTCACGATCAGGTCATCCGAGCTAGACCTCAGACTGGGTGAAGCCGAAAGCTAGCGCTCTTATTGTTTTTAATTATGGTCGGCACACAACGGAACTCATGAGTACAAAAATCTATTGCACAAGTCTCATAGTAACAATGAGCACCGAAGAAAGGTATCGGTGGGGGTACTATTTTCTTCGAAGATGCTTCTTACACTTCGTCAGTAATATAGTATAAGTTCCCTGAGCGCGCTTTGTCTGTTACAGCCTTATGGCCTGATTGCCTGGTTATCGGAAACACCGTCGATATTCTCGACAGGTGGAGTACATAACACTTTTCGGCCCTTGACCGAAGAGGGAGAAGCCGACGGTCGGTTAAGACACGTATAAAGTTCGGGTGAACACAGATATGATATAAGTACTTTGGTACATACAATCATTATACATAACATTATTTTACCCAAGTCACTTGGGGGCTCTTAAATTTGCATGAGCCGTTTTACAATAAATTTTTCTTCTCAGTGGCTGCAAAGTCTTTTTCTATCACTCCTTTTTCGACGCGAGTGTGTGGTCAATAGCTGGGTAGCCTGATTTTTTTCTCACAAACATCTCGAGTTTTAGTTCGCTGAACTGGCCTAACGAGAAACACCCCGCCTTCGGGATAGGGAGGTTGAAGCCGAAGGCTGACCCGCTTGACGTCTTGAGATAGGACGTGTCATGGTAAAGCATGACAGAAGCACTTTTTTCTCTAAGACCAATTTTTTGGATTGGCACCGAACACTTGATCTAGTTCGGACGTCAAGTTTTTCCTGAGGTTTTTTGGTTTTCCAAGCCTATGGCACTTTTAAACAATTTGTGTGTTTCGAGCATAAGTCTCGCAGTGCAACGCCGGACACCTTTAGAGATTCGGCAAAAACATTCTCGGATATTGCTATATATGCATCGGTTTCGAATTGTGTCTTTGATCAATGGTTGGGTTGCCCGGCTCCTGTGCTTGCCTCCTACGTTCCGCTTTGTTCGGCTAGGTGTGCAAAGGGAGAACCACTGCAATTGTGCTTCCAGCTCGCATGGTTACGCACCTCAGTGGAGAAAGCCGAAAACTGACTGTCACAATAAGCGTAAACTGGTCAGCGATCCAATGACTATGCTAAATGATGGGCCATTCATAACATTGGCCGAAGTGTTTACGGCTTGACCTCGGCTGTCGCCGAACACTAACCGGGGGCTCGTAGCTAGCTTTCCCAATTTAAAACTCCTATGACTAAGTGAAAGTTATGAAGCCCGCATATCTGATTGCCTCGTTTCTGCTAACACAACCGCTTTCGGGCACCGAGACGTCGGCTAAGGGTTGTCTTGTTATTGCGGAAACACCCTGCATAGTATCTACAAAGGGGTAGAAGCCGACGATGGGCCACTTTCAACTGATAAACGGTCGCAACGGAGTCAAAATAAACATAGAATTTGGGTACTTTCCCGAACTAACTCCTCAATATTTTTCTCCTGCATTGATCGGAGGTGAGGTTTCATGATCATGGTTGGCATGACAACCCAAAGAAAGGAATCGATAGCGGGACTATTTTCTTTGGAAGATGTTTCTCACATTTAACAGTAATACAACATATCCCTCTGCGTACCTTTGTTTATAAAACCGTATGGCCGGATTGCCTTGTTCGTCGTAAATCTTTGCCCTTGTAAAGGCTTTATAAACTAGGACAAACACTCCTCGGCTACTGGCCAAGGAGGTGGAAGCCGATGGTCGGTCAACAAAGTTTTGTACAATGCGGATCCGAGCATTGATGATGTAAAGTATTTGGATACATAGAATCATTACACATAATTTGTGAGTTTACTTTGGATATCGATCCTTAATTCGGTCACCCGTGCCCACATTAAGGCTCGGGGGCTACTGGGCTTCGTGCTTATTATTTACAAATATTAAAGGGGTACATTGATCCCCTGATCTGGTGTTGCCACCCGACCAGTGTCTCGGGGGCTACTGCATGGACAATCCAATGCAGAAAATTTAAAGTGCAATATAGTTTTCGAGGAGATTATTATCCTCAGGTTGGTCGGCCGCACCCAACCTGAGTCTCGAGGACTTTGCACACCGCGTTTCTATTCCTAAGTATGCTGCCGAGCTGGGAATTGATCCTTAGGATGATTTTGTGAATCGACCTGAGTCTCAGGGGCTACTAGGGTCAGCGGTTTGATTTTTTCCTTCAGGTGCATCCCAGATATTAGGCCAACACGCACCTTGAGGGCTACTGGCTATACATCTCAGCAGAGATTACATTGCACAATTCAAAATTAAATTCATAAAAATCAGCCCATGGACGAGGTGGTGTACTACCTCAGATACAGTCCGGCGTTGGTGCTCGACTACAATAGACACCCCAGAAGCAGTCCGGCATAAAGCTCGGACGCCAGTGGTTGGCTCCGTAGAGGGCATTTCTAGCATTAAGCTCGGCTAAACTCCTTCGAGTTTCTTGAGCCAAGGTGATCTATGACACCTCGGAGATAGTCCGGCGTTGGAGCTCGGATACTCTCCGGCATTGGAGTTTGGATTCAGTCCGGCGTTGGAGCTCGGATACAGTCCGACGTTGGTGCTTGGCTGCAAAAGATACCTCAAATGCAGTCCGGCGTTGGAGCTCGGATGCAAGAGGACACCGCCGCACGGGGACAACTTCAAACCCGAGGTGGGCATGAAAATAACAAGGCATTGATAAAGGCCGGAAACTTAAAGGGGCTCCTCGGATACCCGATGTGTAAACTCTTCGGATGCACTTTGGCGATCCTCAAGATCGAAGATGGGAAGATTTGTTGAACCAGTTTCCAAGACCGACGACCGAAGATGAAGAACAGTTCGGAAGAATCGAGGAGCGCCCCCAACTTGAAGACCGGTTCAGGGGGCTACTGACGGTGTCCTGGACTAGGGGGTATTCACCACGTCGTCTCCCGATCAGTTAGATTGGGCCGAAGACCCCCATGGCCGTATACTCATGGGCCAGTTCGGATAGCCTCTGCCGCATACAAGGAAGACTCCACAAGACTTGGCGCCCAAGACAAGGACTCTCCTAAACCCTAGGCCTCTGGTGTCTTATATACATCGAGGCCAGGCTAGTCAATGGCAATCTCATATTCATTACTACAATCTCGTGGTAGATACATGTACTCTGTACTACACCCATATGAAAACAATCAAAAGCAGCATGTAGGGTATTATCTCATCAAGAGAGCCCGAAGCTGGGTAAAAACCCCGTGTCCATGTTACCATCGCTCCAAGACGCCTAGCTTAGGACCCCTACTACGAGATCCGCCGGTTTTGACACTGACACCTCCACCGCTACCGACCACCCCTGGCCGCCCCGAGACCACCGCTGGACGCACCGCGTTGCGACCGTTGTAGAGAGCCCACCTGCCCGTGCTCTCATCGCCGGAAACGGCTGGACGAGCAGCTCTACCATGCTCTGTTCACCACCGGCGGTTAGCGCCGACGTGGCACCTCATTAGCGCCTAATTACCATGCTAATTAACCCCTGGGGTCACTAACGGTGGGCCCCTGCCTTTCTAATTACTTAGTTAGGAGCTAACAAAACCCTTTCACTCACTGTGCCACTGACTTATGGACCCCACACGTCAGGTTTGACTCGAGTCAACCCAGTTGACCTGCTGACGTAGTGATGACACAGAGCTAACGCAATAAACCTTTCTGGATTACTTCTATTTTAAAAATAATTGGAAAATTCCAGAAAATGTTTAAATCTTAAAAAAACATAGTAATTCAACCGTAACTCCAAATGGAATAATTTATATATGAAAAATGATCAGAAAAATATGAATAAAATATTTATGGCATTTTCATGCATGTTAGAACAACTTATTGCTACTGTCTAGGACAAATCAAATAAGTGGCATTTAAATAACCAGGTATGGAGTTTGAATTTGAACCTTTGGTTCAAACCAACTTCATTTAAATTGTTGCTAGCTACATTAGCTCACATCACAACATAATGCCATGTCATGATCATGCATCATACTGTTGCATTGCATTGATTGTGTTTCTTCTTTGTTTGTCGGTGCTTGTTCCCTCTGGGTAGACGTGGTTCCGACGATGAGTTCGATGACACCGATGAAGAGATTTACTATCTTCAGAAGTGACAGGCAAGCAAACCCCCTTTGAGCATTCCGATACAATCCCATTCTCTCACTCTTGCTCTCTTTTACTACATTAGGACAACAATGATTCAATTGTTACATGTTGCGGTAGCTGAACCCATTCCTCTGCATGACCTGTCTTTGCCACAGTAAATAGTTGAAACCCACTAGCATGAGTAGGAGTTGTTTGAGCCATGATGTGCCTACTCATTTATGCTTACTTGTTATGCCTGCTATGCTTGGAGTTGCGTCAGGTCTGATCCGTCTGAGATGGATTGGAGTGGTGTGAACATGTCCTACTGTTGAGAGCTAAGTGTGTGAACACGATTTGGTAAAGGTAGCGATGAGAGGCCATGTAGGAGTACATGGTGGGTTGTCTCATTGGGACCATCCTCAGGAACTGAGTTCCGTGTTTGTGATCCAAGACAGTTACTAGCACGCATTGGGATAGTTAATTGACCCTCTCGACTTATTAATCACCTTGATCTCTGTCCAGGAGTTGCAACTAGTTTCTGGTGTTTGTAGGTTGTGTTAGTAGTCTACCAAGTGGCACCCGGCCAGGTGGGCTTGGGTCAAACTAGGCACAGTGGCGCGGTGTACCAAGTGGCACCCGGATGGTGAGCTTGGGAACCCTGCTCACATCGTTTGGGGCCGTAGTGGTAACCCCGGCCAGACTTCCTTGCGGTTGGAACTCGAATAGGCGATAAACCTGGACTAGAGTCTCGTGTGGTTAGTCAGGCTGTGGCCGACACCCTGGCCGGGCTTCCGCTTGAAGGTTGCCAAGTACATGTCATGTAAACGACGATAAGTGGTGAGAGCGTGTGTGAAGAAGTACACCCGTCTAGGGTAATATGATCTATTCGAATAGCCGCGTCCGCGGATATGGACTACTTGGAACGCTTGCATTGTTCATAGACAAGTGAAAGTGGATACCCTAAAATGCGCAAGATAAGCGTGAGTGCTATGGATGGCCTTCTCGTAGGGAGATGAGAGCAGGTCCATAGTGGTGTATTGATATGGTGAATATGTGGACTCGTGTGCGCCACCTCAAAGGAAGTGCTCATAGTACATGATAGCCACCGAGTCAAAGCTGGCTTGCTGCAGTTAAACTCCACCACCCCCTTTGTTGATACAGATGTAGATGTAGCTAGTTCTGATGTAAGCCTTGCTGGGTACATTTGTACTCATGTTTGCTTAATTTATGTTTTTGCAGAGAGACTTCGTTCTCACTAGTAGTTTCATGTGGACTTCGAAGAGTAGCTTGTTACCTCAGCTACGATCTTGTAGCCTTGGGAGGGTCATGTAGATAGTTAGGCTTCTCAGCCTTTTCCATTTGTAGTTGTCTGTACTCAGACATGTTATGCTTCCGTTGCTTGTATGCTCTGTATGTTGGGTCATGTGACCCTTGTTGTAATAAGTGCTATGACGGCTCTTCTAGGCCTTTATCTATATGAGTTGTTGAGTTATGTTGTGATGCCATGTTGTATCTACACATATCGTGCATGTTATGCGTACATGTAATGTGTATTGCTATGTGTGGGATCCGACACCTAGTTGTTTATTGTTGGTAGCCTCTCTTATGGGGAAATGTCTCCTAGTGCTTCCACTGAGCCATGGTAGCTTGCTATTGCTCCGGAACACATGGGATGATCGGCATGTGTCCTTCTTTGCTCCTGTGTCTGTCCCTTCGGGGAAATGTCACGCGGTGTTTTACTGGAGTCCTTGTAGCTTGCTACGACTCGGTTGCACACGCTGTTGACCGACACGTGCATTGTTAGGTCATGTATGCCTGTCTCTGTAAGTTAGTGCCACCTTGGGTTTACGACTAGTCATGTCAGCCCGGGTTCTCTGTCATATGGATGCTAGCGACACTATCATATACGTGAGCCAAAAGGTGCAAACGGTCCCGGGCCAGGTAAGGTGGCACCCGTGGGGATACCGTGCGTGAGGCCACAAAGTGATATGATGTGTTACATGCTAGATCGGTGTGCCTTAGGATCGGGGTCCTGACAACTTTGGTATCAGAGCCTGACTGCCTGTAGCATTACCAAGCCAAACTGGTCGAAGTCGAGTCTAGAAATTCTTTAGTGATATAAGGAAATTGATTGTGGAAGGGAGTGTAAGGCTCTTTTTACTCCTTTACCTATGTCCCTCTGATCTGAGTAATCCTCTTCTCTTCTACGGGGATTAAGAACTAGGCTTCTCATCTTTCTATCAGGATCACGTGTTACTAATTCGTAGACTTATAGGAATGTTGGATTCAAGGCTCAGTTCACTTCCTACTACTTCCGTGTGTTGACAGTTGATATCGGAACCTTGATATTGTGATGTTGTGTGGTTATGCCACCATTTTGCAGGATGTCTCAAATCTTTTTGAGCATTTACAGCCGTTATGCTGTCCGAGTTGTCCCAGGTCTCTAAACAATCTTATGCATTTGCAAATCTTTCCTCCATTTTCAATTCTTTCCTCCCTGTTTCCGATGTCCCTTTAGGCCAGATTAAGCACACTAAACGGTCTGTTGAGGTACTCCATTGCCTTGACATATAAGTTGAAGCTATTATTATGACACTAGGGTATCCTAGAGAACCACCTAGTAATCTAGACGTGTTTTGTGTTCCTAGTGTGATGATTCTGACCACCATTCTCAAAAGCATCCCGTGATGTTATTTAGTTTAGTATAGGTACTCTATTTTTGGGTTCTTGAACCCAAGATTCACTCTACTTACTTCCTGTTGATAGTGGTTGCTAGTTCCTTTAGGGTATTAGTAA
Organism: Triticum aestivum; assembly: GCF_018294505.1. Classification (NCBI taxonomy): domain Eukaryota; kingdom Viridiplantae; phylum Streptophyta; class Magnoliopsida; order Poales; family Poaceae; genus Triticum; species Triticum aestivum. The sequence continues at coordinate 117,510,385 of NC_057799.1, forward strand.
CCTTTGTGATAGTCCTCGAGGTTCGTGGTATATCATTCTTCCAATACCGTGAACTGCTTATGGCAGAAGTTCTTCTTTGAACTGAAAGATCACAACAAGAGTGCTCCTAATGAGTTCTCCATTATGTTTGTGACTCTGCCAATCCTACCTTCCCGCATGGGTTATCCGGAAGAAATATGTTGACATTGTTTGACATACTAATCTGTGCATCCACAACTCAGAAAACCATATGTTCCTTTGAGTTGACCCTCTTTAGTAGTATTCTGACCATCGTCTATCAATTGATAGTCAAGGGTATGCCATGTATTTGTTCATCGATGCCCGTTACTCTTGTGGTCCGTGATGCGGCTTGAACTACGTCGGTATTTCCCCAAAGAGGAAGGGATGATGCATCACAGCTACGGTAGGTATTTCCCTCAGTGATGAGACCAAGGTTATCGAACCAGTAGGAGAACCACGCAACACCACGTAAACAGCTCCTGCACACAAAGAACAAATACTTGCAAACCGACGTAAGAGAGGGGTTGTCAATCCCTCACGGGTAAAAAGATAGGTAAAATTGTAGTAGATTGGATAAATAGATCTCGCGGGAACGCGAGATAAAATAAATAATAATAAATTGCAGCAAGGTATTTTTGTATTTTTGGATTAATAGATCTGTGAATAAAAGAAAATAAAAATAGATCGCAAAGGCAAATATAATAAAGAAGAGACCCGAGGGCCGTAGATTTCACTAGTGGCTTCTCTCGAGAAAAATAGCATATGGTGGGTAAACAAATTACTATTGGGCAATTGATAGAACTTCAAATAATCATGACGATATCCAGGCAATGATCATTATATAGGCATCACGTCCAAGATTAGTAGACCGACTCCTGCCTACATCTACTACTATTACTCCACACATCGACCGCTATCCAGCATGCATGTAGTGTATTAAGTTCATGGAGAAATGGAGTAATGCAATAAGAACGATGACATGATGTAGATAAGATCTATTTATGTAGAAATAGACCCCATCTTGTTATCCTTAATAGCAATGATACATACGTGTCGGTTGCCCTTCTCTCACTGGGATCAAGCACCGTAAGATCGAACCCATCACAAAACACCTCTTCCCATGCCAAGAAAAATCGATCTAGTCGGCCTAACTAAACCAAAGATTAGAAGAAGAAATACGAGGCTATAAGTAATCATGCATATAAGAGATCAAAAGACCCAAATAACTTTCATGGATAAAAGCATAGATCTGATCATAAACTCAAATTTCATTAGATCCCAACAAATACACCGCAAAAAGAGTTACATCAAATAGATCTCCAAGAGATCATTGTATTGAGAATCAAGAGAGAGAGAGAGGAAGCCATCTAGCTACTAACTACAGACTCGTAGGTCTACAATGAACTACTCACGCATCATCGGAGAGGCACCAATGAGGATGATGAACCCCTCCATGATGGTGTCTAGATTGGATCTATGGTTTCTGGAACTTGCGGCGGCTGGAATTGATTTTCGTCGACTCCCCTAGGGTTTCTGGAATATTAGGGTATTAATAGAGCAAAGAGGCGGTGCGGGAGGCCACTGAGGTGGGCACAACCCACCTGGGCACGCCTGGGCCCCCAGGCATGCCCTGGTGGGTTGTGCTCCCCTCAGAGCCCTCCTCTGGTACTTCTTTGGCCCAACAGGTGTCTTCTGGTCCAGAAAAAATCTCCAAAAAGTTTTGCTGCGTTTGGACTCCGTTTGGTATTGATTTTCTACGAAGTAAAAAACAAGCAAAAAGCAACAACTGGCACTAGGCACTATGTCAATAAGTTAGTCCCAAAAATGATATAAAGTTGCTATAAAATGATTGTAAAACATCCAAGAATGATAATATAACAACATGGAACAATAAAAAATTATAGATACGTTGGAGACGTATCAGTCTGTCAAGCCATTCTACTTCAGATTGACTAGGAGAAACAAACTCCAGTACCTTGTCCATTTCGAGGATTATGTCAAAGTAGTTGTATTCCGCAGATCAAAATGCCAATCCAAATTTTGTTCTGTTCTACCTTGGAGTATTACCATCTTTATGTCAGGAATATCATGGGAATTGCACATCATCCTTTGAATTCTTGATGCAGTGTCTCGCCATCATTGTTTATTCCTTGGTTTCCGTGTTATTGCAACCTGAATACTGACAAGTGAATCATGATGTGTGAAATCAATACTCCCAGCAACCCCGTTGCTTGGTAGTTAATGGACAATACTATCATTCTTAGCGTGCTGGTTATTGAATCATCATCCTAATATTGATTGTGCTACCTAGTCCATATTTCCTGGTGCACTCTTTGATGAGTTAGGATTGTGTCAATCCCTCGCTCTTTTGGTCATATCGTCTTGCCTTGAAAAGCAAGATTGTTTTCCGAGCTTAGTAACATATCGGTGGTTCGTGATTTTTTGAATATCTTCTCGGAGGTATCACCAGTCCGTCCCGTGACCATTATGTTGAGTTCGTGATCAAGTTGGTTTTCCTTTAAACCACCCCTTCTCCAAGAATCTGTGTTGGATACCCCTGAGCTAGTTGGCTAAGCTAGAAAACACTTGGAGAGTTGGGAGATAAAAGATTGCCCGACTTAGTTCATCCCAAAGGGATATCTTTGTGTGTGTCGAAGAAAGATGATATCTTCATCGATTGATCTTCGTGCTCAGTTGTCGGATCTATTGTCTTATGTAATCTTTGATTTGAGTGTGAGATATTGTCAAATCAAATCAGTGCCAACGAATTTCGTAATGTTGTGTTACTCGTTGTTATTCCTCGAGTATGCATTATTATATCTTTTGGTCTGACCAATGTTATCACCTTGTTCACATACGTTGATCTGGATAACCGTTTTTGTTGGTTTGGCTTATCACAAACAGTTCATCTGAGTGACCTGTATATCGTCTATCGCACACATTTTGATCTGGCTAACCGTTTATGTGGTTTTGTCTCATTGCAAACAGTTTCTATGGACCAACTGTATGCTACTTATCGCACACGTAATTCTTTTCTGAATCGTGCTTGATTGATCCGCCATTGCACATAGTTTATTTTATTGGTGGCGGTTTTATTACCATACCATTTGTGATTCATGCATCACACATAGTTTGGTCGAATGGTCTCCTAATACATGTGTCATGTTAGGACCTTCCTGCAGTAGTTTATGGTGATACTGCATATTATGCAATCCTAAACATGTTATACTCATGGTCCAACCCACATTACATTTAGGGCTTATATAAGAGTCATCGGATAGGATAATTTTGGCACCGAATTCGTCAACGAATCTGCTTTAAAGTATCCATATCTAATTTTAAAGAATTCTCTGGATACATAATATCCGATTCCAAAGTGATTCTCCGGATACGTTATAGCATATAGCATGCAGATACGGATTATCCAAAAATCAACTAGAATTGTCTAAGAGTTTCAAACCGGATAATCTGATTTTTGAGTAAAACAATCCTAGCCTAATATGATAGAGATACTAATTATGGAGCTATCAAGTTCATTTGACTAGCATGTCCAACCATGAGTTTTATCACTAGTAGAGTTGATGGTTTAATTATTTAATTTGTATTGATACCATCTCACAAAGCTCGGAGTTTAGCCTAAATCATATCTTTATTTTCTTAACTAATTGATTCATGCAAGACCGAAATTTTAAACCCTTCTCAAATGTTGCTAGGAATATAATTACCTACTTAATAGATTGTTGATTCGAATATTTCGGTTTCCGGTCCAAGTCTGCCCCGTTTCCGATTTGAATATGCGGTCCGGTATATCCGCATTTGAGTCCACAACCCATCAATATCGGCTCCGCTATGGATCCAAGAAAATAATATGGTAAAGAATATGGTATGAGATAAATCTATTCTGATCCATTTACACTACAAAGGGTTTACAAAACGAATGTTCTCCTCATTATTCCATTTGACCGCGGTCACTAAGGAGCGCACCAGACTTATAAGAGTTCCATTTTCATCTTTGGAAAATAATAGTTGTGTGCCAATTTTATGGCCTCCTCTTTCATATCTCTATAATTCATACATAAAAATCATATTAGTTAGGCTCACACATCTTCTTTGTTCACTTGGTGTTAGTTCAGAAAATCAGGGAGCGAGTCTCATGATCTAAGAAATTCTTGTTGTTGCGGATATATTTGCTATGCAACGAGTCACTAAGAACACATCATTTTTGCAACACACACTTTACCAGGCTGACAAATTAGGGTTCACGGTCACATGAATCTAATATTTCTAGCATGCGACTTTTTAGAACATTGGCATGAGTTAGGTATTCATGTGTGTGTTTTGAGCCAAAACATAAAGACAACCTGGCAGAGTCACAAAATTTACCACTCATCATTATTAGTTCTTCTTGCTAAATAATCTTATTAATTGCTACAACACATCCTCCACAGCCTTAACATGTTTCTTCTTCAACACTCTTTTTTGCAAAAACAAAGTACCATAATTTTTTTTGTTTTGACAATAACTTCACACTCCCCTTGGGTAAAGCTCTCCTTGCGGCAGGCCACAACACATTCAGCCTGATCACAACGTGAAGCGGTATATGTCCCACTGAGCTCTTTGCACGTCTTGGCCTCTGAACCTACAAAACAATAATCAAAATATGGTGCATGAAAAACCAGATCCTACAATATTCTGAAGGGACAAAAGAAAAGAATGTAAGTAATGTAGTATAATTTACACATATGGCTAGCAAACGTATAGACCATACATTGAGGAAGTGCATTGTTCTTGCAGGGATTATTCTTAAAAATATTTACCAGGAACTAAGTGGAGTGGCATGAGGAGCAGAAAACATAGCATGATTGTCATATTGAGGGTTCCCATGTCTCAAGTAATATACCGTCAGAAGGAAAGTAAGAGAGCACACAAAAGATGCACATCCAAATGGTCTATGCCATCTCTTATAGCCATGGATGATGATATCTGAAGAAAACTAAAAGTCAAAGATATGACATATCTCGTGTATTCAAGATATGTGTGAAAAATAAAAGTCAATGATATGACATATCTCGTGTCTTCAATATATGTGTGACACGGTGTTGATATCTCTACTCCTAATGGAGCACTTGTTAGCCTGGTACTCCGGTTTTATTCGTCTCACCACCCCTCCCACTGATTTTTCCCTTTCTTATTAAAAAACTAAATCTCATTAAAGGGAGATTGTTTCGTGCTTGCTTTGGCACGTGGGTTGATTCATTTTAATCATGCAAATAAATAGGTAATTACGGATTTAGAAATCACACCATATATACGAGATCACCTTCCTAAAATATAAACATAATATTTTTCTTGATAACCTTCCAAAACAAAATGAGATCTTTCTCAATAAGAAATCATTAATCCCGCGTACTATGTCATTTATTATTATCATTGTCTCTACTATTAATTGAGAATCACAAGTTTCCTAATATCACAAACATAATATATATTTTTCTTATGGCCGCACGCATCTGCGCGCCCCCGCGGAGGGACGCCGTGCGGGACACCATGGAGCACGCCGTAGCCGGGCCTGATGTCAGGGCGATACTCAAGAATGTCAGGGCGTGCATCACAGCGTCGAGGACGGCCATGGCGGAAGGTGGGTCGTCAGAACGCCATGTACATACGTTCATGGACGAGGTCATATTATATTTCTCATCAGTCATACAGAAAGCCAGACATGCTACATTCTAAAATCAAGTGTGGCCATGCAAATGTTAAGAAATTCGTTAAAAAAATATGTGCTACAATACTCAGTAGTCATCGTCGTTCGTAATAGCCATTCATGCAAAATCTCTACTCCTAATGGAGCAGTTGGTAGTCTGGTCACTGGTACAACGAGCTGCTATACAAACGGTTTTTAACCCCTTCCCACGATGACATTTTAAACCGTTGCCAGTGAGTGTGGGCGATTAGGGGGGGGGGTCCTTCCCACATGACCCAGAAACCGTCGGGGATAGGGAGCCATGATGCATACAGTTGTCCCTATAAAACAGTTTCTGATATCTCGAATATCCCAAACGCTCCATCCTTGCTACTCGTTTGCGCTGGCATTACCATTGAAGTCAGTATTCTATGGTGCTACGTTTACGATGTGCGGCCCATCACACACATTTCACGAGTATAGAACGTGTATGATAAGAACAAAATCGCACACATTCACTTTACCCGAATCATATGCGATAACTAATTAAGACGATTAGCTTATCATCGTACAAGTGTCGGATAGGATTACGAAACGTCGGACCGTCATAACAGTGTCGTACATGATACTATCGCACACGCTATTCTTTGGTGCAACGTTTACAATGCGTACCACATGAGAAACAGTTCTTGATTGTAAATCGTGTATGATAAGGCAACTATCACAAACATTTAGTTTGCTTGCACCATTTGTGATATTGTCTGACATCACACACGCTTTGCAAACGGCAACTATGTGCATGCTTGCACACGTTTCCTCTCTGTGAACCGTGTCGGATTATGGTGTATATCACACACATTTGTGTTTTACTGACCGTGTGCGCCGTAACGACCTACAAAGCATAATTTCACCCTAATTTAATTGCTGCTATTTAAAATTGTACCTAATTTGAATTTGAATTTGAAAGTATGCTATAACTTTATTCATATCCATAAGGTTCAAACAACCAATGCATTATTCAACTCGCAGGTACATATGTTCAAGAATTACATAAGCACCAAATAAAGAATAATGAACCACATTTGTATACTTGTACTATTAAAGACAGTAAAGAAAGAGGTGAAATACATTCTGGTTGCTGAACAAGGTGAAGCGAAATGCCCATATTGTGCCCTCCTCCATGCAGAAGGCACCACTACAAAAAAAGACACATTCGTGACATTTTGGGCCGAACGAATTTTTTTCTGTCATACATATGACACTTCTATGGCGATAATTGTGACAAAACCCGGTATCATCATAGATGTGGTGGGCTCCTACTTCTATGACAAAAAATCATGACAGAAAATGGGCTTTTCATCCTGGGCGGGTCGGAGACGCAGCTGCGTGACATTCTTTGGGCCGTCCATGACGGAAAAACCATGGTAGAAGCGAGGGGGAGGAAAATTTCGGGGAGTTCCCGGTTACGGTGGGAGGACGGGGGCCGAGCGATGCGCGTTTCTCTTGTACACGTTCACGCGTGTGTGCGAGGCGTTGGCTCTAACTGAACCCGAGCGAGGCGTTGGGCTCTAACTGAACCCGAGCGATTGCACTGCAGGCTACGCGTTACTGAACCCGAGCGATCGATCGATGGCTGTTAACTGAACCCGATCGAGCGATTCCTTCGCTACTGCTGCTAACTGAAGCCGATCGATGCTGCCTCTGGGATGAACA